>NC_073266.2:92337441-92454941 GCF_029289425.2 Pan paniscus
GTTTTATGAGTTTTCCCATATGATTGCCCACAAATTTTTATGTTGACTAAAATTGTAAATTGTTTAAACTGTTCAAACAAATTACTTAGCAATTAAACCTTCAGCAAAATTGTAATTCATTTTAAATTTAGCACGGAGGTTTGATAACATAACAGTGAAATATGTAAATTCAGTATTTTCCATGAACTGTTTCCCATAGGACAGAAACAGTCTCAGCACTGTGGGCATAGGAAAACCTTCCATTAATGTGAATTAATCTTGCAGTACAGGATCCCTTGAGAGAATTCCTGCCCTTGACATTCATTCAGATTTCATTCATTCAAGATAAATTTTAAAATTTTTGTTTCATTCCTGATTTCTAACACTTCAGGTTTTAATATTTAAACTTGAATGAAAGTAACTGAAATCATGTAACATTGATTTATGTTAGATATTACCTGTTGTCCCAAGAATTGCATAACCTGAAACCATTAAAAGGAGTAAGTTGGACATTGACGCAAAAATATCATATAACAAGTCAGTATCTCTTTTCATTTGCAATAGGTGGAGACAGTGGTAGTGCTTTTGTGCATTTATATTGTTTGGATTAGCATTCAGTGTTTCTCTGCAAACTGTAATGATTTGCACGCATATGCATACTGTCCTGCTTTGGAGAATGCGTATGCACCTGTATCCTACAAGTAGCAATAGGATGAATATTCAATCAAAGTTTACATATTCAAACATGTTTTAGATGTATTTGTCATTCTTAGGTTCTATTGCAGCAGTATTGCCATTGTTGAAAAAAAATCCTTTTTTTTTTTTTTTTTTTTTTTTTACCATTTTATTAGCCAAAGTCTACCAATGCCATTGCTTTTTGGTTACCTTACATTTTTTCCAAAAATACATGGTCCATCTTGATCATTCATTTCACTGATGAGTCCTGGCTTTCAATAACTTGAATAACAATAGAATATTTTTCATCTTTGAGGAGAGTCCAAAGACAATTCTTTGTATACACACACAGCGAGTCTTTCCATTTTTAAAGTCATGGAATAAAAATATTCCTAAGGATATAACCTGAGCACAAATCACATTTAATGAAAAGATAGACTTACTTAAATTTCATGAGTGAGTTCTGAATTTGGTCTGCTTTTTGTAATTCTTGGTCTTAATGCTTCTATTGTAGTTTTGTTATTCTTATGCTAATTTTGTGCATTCCCCTGCTTTTGAGTTTGCTGATTAGATTGTACTCTTTTATTGTTTTAATTCAGCTGTTGTCTTTTTTATTCTCATATTATTTTTATTTTCAGATTTTTTCCAATAAACAAAAGTTTAGTCACATTGTTCCCTCTTCCACATTTTTTCCAGTTGTTGAGATCTTCAGTCTTTTTTGCTTGCTTTCTTGTAGATTTGCTTGACGGAAATGAACGTTTAACCTCTTGCCTCTTAAAATTCATATTCTCCTTGCCATCTATGGCCTTCCTAATTATTTAAATTATTTTTAGAAAAATGAACAGTTCAAAAAGAATAATACGAAGATAATTGTTTTTCTCGTGATGGGAGAAGCCTAAAGCCAATCTTAATCCTTTCTCATTGGAAGCATATATAAACTCAGTTTGTTTTATATACTGAAAGTTTTTGATTAGTTTGCTTCCTAGGTAGAATGGAAGCCCAGTGTCTCAGGAAATGTTTCTGAAATTAATATGATTTTTACATTGAATGTCTCTGATAACTTGACTTCATTTGTCAGTGATTTGCCCTATCACTGATAACTTTTATGTCATTTGTCAGGTTATTGTTTCAGGATGGAAATAATTATGACCATTATTTGTAACTCAAACATAGCTTGTTAACAGACAGATTCATTATACTGTTTTTTTTTAAACTCTATAAAATGTTTCAAAGAGTCTCTTCCGTAAATTTAAAGCGATCCTAGACATTTAGGCACTTTGTTAGGTTTTCTTTCCCCGTTAGAAAATAAGCAGTCCATACTCTTAGTGATATTCTATAATTTCTTTTTGGAATACTTGGAAATAGTAATATAATGATCATTAGTGCTTATGAATTTTTGTCTTGATCATCAATTATCAACTAATTTTTAAATTGTTTTTCTCTTGAGTATGATTAATGATTGTGTACCTGAAAAATGTAAAACATTCAGTTTGTCATATTCCTTTGTCAAGGTATATGAGATTAATTTTATAAATCAGTATATATGAGATTAATTTCATAAGGCTTCATTTATATTTTTCTTTCTTTATCAGTGTGTTTTCATGGAAATCTAGACTTATCGTTTATATTTTATATATACTTCGAGTATCACAAACGTGGGCCATGAAAATGGCAATGTAATGGTATCAGTGAAACTGATTGAAATAGAATGTTCCCTCAAATCATTTGTTGGATATTTAAGTTTTAATTTTTTATTTTCTCTTACAGGTATATTCAATTATATCCTGAAAATGAAAGACAGTTAATTAGGTTATACCTATAGGTATCTACTTATCCCACCTGTAATTCAAATGCAGTTTATTATTTTGATCAGAATTTCACACCCGCAGATGCATGTCGAGGTCTCTTGGTTGGTTTGCATTTGCTGCCAGTGATAGCTGTATGGTATATAGAAGCCAGGGCTAGTTTATGAACTTCACATGGAAGAGCGTTTTGTAGTGTCAGTGGACACCTATAACCTCTTTCAGTTACCGCTTAAATTGATGCTACTCACTGTGAACATGACAAAAGGAGAGTGTGAATTACTCTGTATGAACAATAAACATTCCAGAAATCGTCCAAGTACATAGTTCCTTCAGAATGTTCTGTTAGCACATGACCTTGCTAGAAGAAAGTGCTCTTCCTTAAAAAATAACCATTTTCTTTTCCTTTTCATTTTTGTCAGAATTCTTAAAAAAAAAAAATTTTCCTTTGCTTAAACAAAATACAACCAACATACGTGAATATGAAGGATAAAATAAATAGAATCTCAAATCTTTTCACTGAAAGTCACTGTTAGCTTTCTGTAATGTCCCTCAATGAACATCTCTCAATTCTCATGTATATATAAATGTACACATAGTTATACTACGTACAAATATATTTACAGAATGTTTTTCAACTTGCATTGAGTCTATATGTTATGGGCATTATTCCATGTCAATTTGTAAATGTTAGTTTACATAATTTTAGTGGCCTTTTAACCTATTGTTTATGTGAATCATGATGTTACTAGTTAATAGGCATAGTACGTTTTTACTCTGTTAACAATGTTACATATACATTTTTTCAAGTTATTATTTTCCTAGTGTAAATTCTACACTTTGAACTGTTGTGGAAAAGGCATTTTTATTTTGTTGCAGATGAATAGTCTTCCACTGAATGCTCACAACCAACAATGTGTGGTAGTTGTTTTGTTGTATGTATTGGAGGGAGAGGGAAAATATTATATTAAAATCCAAATTTTATGTAGCAGAATAATTGTAAGATTTCAGAGAAATTTCTAAGTTGCTTTGCTTCAGGTCAGTTCGAAAATTTTTCTCTTACTCTTCCTTTTTGTTAACAATTGTTTGACGGAAAATTTTGTGAAATATTCTAAGTGTTTGACAAATAGTGGATATCCAGTGGAAGAAAACAGTAACACTAAATATATTTAAATTGCATATTTTTATGTCGCTTAGTTTTAATGCATATGCATGTTTTATAGAGCTTTTGATGTTCCAGGGAAACTGTAATAATTAAGTTTGCAATACATTGTCAAGTTAAGATTAATGATAAATATGGTAGTCTGTTCTGACATTAAGCCAGCAATCAACCAACCAATAGTAGGAATGTGTTTTTTTGTTGTTGTTTTTTTCTTTTTTTTAACTTTGCCAGTGTGTAGGAATTTCAGGGTATCTCAGGCCATATAGAATTCAAAAGTTATAAATTTGGAGTGGTTATAATGTTACCTTTTTTTAAATAATTATATTGAGACTCATTCTGACCGTTCCAGGGTGGTAGCTAATGAGAGCTAAGTCCAGTGTTACCACCCCCTTACCTGTCAGAGTCAAAAGAAAGCCCTGTAACAGCCTTGTATTTAAATGCTTCACTCAATCCTGAGCTGACTGGAGTGAGGGGAAGACCTCTTTGCTCCCGTGCTCTTGGGGAGATGGATTTGGGGCTGACATCAGCACTGTGGTGGTTGTGGGTTTGTTCTTCCTGGCACTTCGTCCCTAATGGGGATACCCAGTTGGTCCAGCCCTCTGGTTCATTGCAGTGCTAGTGCTGGTGCTGGTCCTGTCATCGGTAGGGAGACCCTGGAAACTTCCTGTTTTCTGAGAAGAAGGACCTGGTTATCAATGGGCATCTAGAATGTGTCTGTGGGATTTTTCTCTATAAAGTACTGAAAGTGACAAAATTCATTTTGCATTGTTGAGAATGCATAGTGTTTATTTTTAGGAGAGGAAGATTTTCTTCCTATATTTTAGCAATTTTAAGTTGATTTTCTGCAATGCATTATGTTATTTCTCTGATATCTTACTCAATTTTATTAAATAATTCGAAAAGGCAGATTTTAAAGAACGGGTCAGTCTTACCAGAAAGCATACAAGCTTATTCTGATTGCGCATGAAAGAGAAAGTTTAGTATTTCTAGTTTGGTCACATTTATATGTTTTACAAACCAGGGAAGCTGTGTTGTGTTACCTTGGGTCTGTGTGTCAGCTGTGAATGACAGAGATAATGTGGTTTTTATCAATATTAATACTTTCTGGAGCATGGTTTCAAAAAGGTCAGGAATGACGGAGCGAAAAATGTTCACGAGAATGCTTTACAACGTGCCTTGAAAACATGAAGCAATTTAACAAACCTGATTGTCCTTGGCTTCAGAGTAAAGGTTGCATATCGAAAGATCGGGACGTTGCCAGGAATACAGAACAACAGGAACGCGTCGAGTGCCTCTGAAGCCCGAAGTCTTTGTGAGCACTTTTCATAACTGATGGGACCTGCAGTGGGAGGATTGGCTGAGGGCTTATTTTGGTTGAAGTTAGACATATTTCATTGTCGTTTTTTTCCTTTTATCTGTGTACTTCTTTGCATACTTGAATTCATTTGTGTGATGTAAATCATCACACAAATGTAGGCTAGTCTAGTGATTTTCTGGAAGGAACTGTTATTTTAAAAATTGAGTACTCAGTTTTATAAAATTGTCATCATCAATGAGTTAAAAAAAAAAAAACCCTTAATGATTCAGGGTTTATTTAAAGCTGACTGTCCAATCAAAGTTTTTGTAAGCATGCCATGTGACAAATGCCTGGCATATTCAGTAAGGAACATATTAATTATTCTAATTAACACGTGACTTCAGAGAAGTCTTTCGTTAATCAGCACATGGATCTTGGTTATTTGTACCCTTTTGGGAAAATTTCACACTCAGATGCAAAAATACCAGGCTAAATACATTGCTTTGTTTGTATGTGGAGAGGATATTCATCACAATGGTACTATACATCTAAGAAAACAGAAAGTAATTAAAATGCTGATTACTATAGCCAGTCTTTAAAACGTCTGATTATTTGTATTTCATATGTGCTCACATTTCTGAGAAGTTAGCTTTTGTACCACAACCTACCATGATTATCTGATATTCTCCGGAAGGTTAGCCGAGTTGTTTCCTATATTACTTAGGAAAAAATTTCTTTTCACAATTGAAAATGTCAGCATCAATTTAAAGTAACACTAAGCATGTGCTTGCTTTCTGAATATTATCCTCCTCCACCTCCTTCCAACCACCCTGCCGAGGATCTGGCTGTGACAGTTTGATTAGATCATCAATCCTCACTGTTAACAGCACTTTTCCTGAACACCTGGGCTGCCAGGTCACATCTGAATTCAGCTACCGTTGCTTCAGTGACCCGACGTGCATTCACCATAGCAATTGACATTATGTGCACAAATTAAAAGTTACCTCATAACAACAGTTTACTTTAAAAAATGACCTCTTTTTTCCCCCCATGTTGAAGTTCTGCTGTGTTATAGGAGGTGCATTTTTATATGATGAAAGACTATTTTAGAACATAGTCACCCACCTTGATGAAGGTGTTTCCTTTTTCTTTTTACTTGGGCTTTCATTTCAGAACTTCTATAATGAAAATAATCGTCTTTCATCTTACTCTTCTGCTACTTAAAAATCTTTGATTGCATTTTTAAGATTTGATTACATTTTGGATTTAAGCCTAAGTAAATAATTGAATTTCTCATATATTGCTGAAAATCTTTCTGCTTTCTGCTCCTAAATTCTCCGGTTGAACTGTCACAATAGTCTGATTTACACTTTTCTATTTATAGTTGTAGTGATAAAGATAAATACCTACTTATATTTTCAATGCAAATTGTCTAGTAGCAGACTGCAACATAAGCATACTGTTAAATCTAGCATTATCTGATTTTTTGATTCCATAATTATCTTTTGTTTTCCCCACAACTTTTTATTTTTATAATGGGAAGAGTAAAAATATAAGAATATTATCAATACATTTGTGATACTTAGGAGTAGAGACCTGACTTCTGTTAAACTGAACCAAAGTTTTCCTGTTGCTGTTTGATCATTGTTAGGTGGGAATGAACACCATCTGTTAAAGGGTCTCCACCTGGTATAGGTAGAGACAAGAGTCAGTATAAATTATATCTGCAATTTTAACTGGAACTGATTATAATGTTTTGAAGTCATTCATTATTCATTGTTTTAAGACAGATTTGAGCATTGTGCAAGCAAATGAAGGTGTTACGTTGTGTGAGAAAATTGAGATACTCCTGCTTGACTTCTCGACTTGTCCTCTTTCATTCTTTGTTTAATGGAAGAGCTTATGGATGTATATTCTACAGACTTTACTATTTCCAATACATTTTTTTCCTAGTGATGTAACTCTTTTTGTTAAAAATTTTCTTGAGTTTTTAAATGATTTATCGTTATACACTAGAACTTGGGAAAATATCTTAAAATAATACTAAACGAGTAAGATTATACTTTGTAGAACTCCAAGCCATCACGTGTGCACTTAGGTTTCCTGCCAAATCTGGAGCAGTGGCTGGATGGCGCAGGGCCTGCTGTGACTGCAGGCCCACACCTTGGCTAGGCCGCGCCTCTTACTTAGGATTACTTAGGTTTTCGTTAGTATGGCTAATGTTGGTTATCTTTATCTTATCTCAGAAAGTCTGTGGCAGTTGTAAACTCTCAAGCTTTTGACAGTGGCACAGTGTGATATGTTGGGAAGTTCATTCACCTGTCAACCTGGTTGTAATTCACCAATCTCTGCTTTAGCCTATGCCAATGGGGGGTTGTAGGAGGAAGGCGAGAGCCAGGGGTGGAGGACCTGAGTTCCAGTTGGTCCCTAAGTAGCTTTATTTCCATGGACACAGCTTTTTGACTCTCAGAGCCTTAGTTTCATTTTCTGGAAAGCAGATATGATAAGATGTGGACTGTTGTGAGGATCAAATAAGATGATAAATGAAAATACTGTAAGGGAAATAAAATGACAACATGTCACAATGGATAAAGCTCTAGCAGAGGATGATTAAGATCCAGTACCTGAGTTTAAATCCTGTCACCTCCATTTTATTAACTGATGCAATTTGTCCAAGTTACTTAACCTCTGAAACTCAGTTTATTCAACTAAAAATATAAGGAATAATACTCCCTTTAGAAAATTCTCATAAGGAGTAAATAGAGTGAGACTGAGTAAGTGTCCCCGCAGAGTGCTTGACATGTAGAAGCTATTCTAGGACTATGAGTCACCTTTACCTCACACCTATGATTAATTTAGCAAAAATTTTCTCAGGCATGGCATGGTTTTAGGTTCTAAGAATGGAGTGGTGAGCAAAATAAACACTTCTTACCCATGGAGCTTACATTGTTATGGCAGAACTGGAAAGTAAGTGAAGAAGCAGATAAATAATTTCAGAAAGCAGTAGGTGCCATGGAGATAATAACGGGAAGCAACAGGTGATTGTAGATAGATTGTTTACAGTAGGCACCTCTGAAGCCTTTTTAAGGCTTTTCGGGCAAATTAGCCTGCATTATTTGCAAGAAGTAATGCAGAGAGAGTCCCTGTATTCTGAGGCTGAGTAGGAACATGAATGATGAGAAAGGCAGCATTAAAGAGTATTCTAGGTGGAGGGAACAGAAAGTACAGTGAAACTGAATTAGGAACTGAAAGTGTTGGGCTGCATGTGCTGAAGGAGGGTCCTGTGGCTGTAACACAGATATAGGCCAGCTTGTAAAGAGACATGAGCAGGGTCCCGAGAGTCATGGAGGTAGTCTTCGTTGTGCATGGATATCCATGGAAAGGTTTTCACAGGGCAAGCAAGACTTTGAACAGTCACACTAGTTATGCTGTAGTATGGTGCTCAAGTTCCCCTATGATAATATTTCAAACTTCTGTATCCCCTGCCCTAATTGTTGGCAACTGAGTATTTTCATCCTAAGTACAGAAGTTGGACAGGATATAATTTCAAGTGTAGAATAAAAATTGACATAGTAAAGTAATATTTGTACCACTTTAAAATGTATCCAATAGAATGTTAATACCATGATGATTTGATTCCCACCGTCCATTCATTTAAAAGTACATGAATAAGTTCTTCTTTAACTGTCAGAAAATTTGTTTTTCTTCTTGAACTCACATCCCTTATTTCCCCCACAGATTTTATTGTATTTGTATGTGGACATATTTTAATGATCATCTTATCATTTCTGGGTATCAGTACATACTCACGGACACATACATTGATGTAAGGTTTTTTTAATTGTTTTATTTTTAAAAAATAAAAGTTGAGGTCTTACTATGTTTAGCCTAGGCTGGTCTTGATCTCCTGGGCTCAAGCGATCCCCCACCTCAAAGAGCTGGGATTACAGGAGTATGCCACAGCACCTGTAACAAGAGTTTCGCTCTTGTTGCCCAGGCTGGAGTTCGATGGCGCGATCTCGGCACACCACAACTTCCGCCTCCGAGGTTCAGATGATTCTCCTACCTCAGTCTCCCGAGTAGCTGGGATTACATACATGTGCCACCACGCTTGGCTTTGTATTTTTAGTAGAGACGTGTTTCTCCATGTTGATCAGGCTGGTCTCGAACTCCTGACCTCAGGTGATCCACCGGCCTTGGCCTCCCAAAGTGCTGGGATTATAGGTGTGAGCCATCATGCCCGGCCAGCACTTAGCATTTTTTATATTTTGGTATCTTTGCTCATAAAGCTCTAAGTGTTAAAAATGTGTAGAAAGGATTATTGTAATTACTATTAAAACGATTGAAACAACAAAGTCTATAAAGAGTTTGATAATTATTAAGCATAAAATGTATAATGCTATTGGAATTGAATGACTTACTGAGACTTTAAAATTTTGAAATTTCAATTTTTGTGTCTATGGATGAAATTTATTGCTAGAATAAGGGAAAGTCTAATGGAAAATAATAGTAAATGTAAATGTTACTGAGATACTATAATTGTGGGGCTTACAAATAGAGTTCTAATGATTATTAGCTATACTGCTTAAACTGTACATATGCTCACCTATTGTATATGTTGTTATGATACGATCAATTGCATTTTTTTTAAAGTTAATCTAATTCTAATGAGCACGTGGTAAGAATGAATAAATAGAGAAGTGCTTGTGCTTGTTGAGTGTCATCACTTTGATAGACACGGGCATTTAGTCAAAGGATAGTACCCAATAAAAAAGCTAATGGTAATGTTCCTCTTTGAAGAAAATAAAAATATTAAATTATATCAGAGACATGTTTCTTTTACTGATGTAATATTGGTCTGTGGGGAATAAATGTAGAATTTTTCACCTCCTCCTCCTCCAAATCATAAACAATGTGGAGCTAACACAGACCGAACCGTGGGTAAATAAGAGTGCTCTTTTTCTTACCTCGCATAGTAAAACTGCAGATAGGGTATGATTTATAACAAGTTATTTCCCAGGATTCTTTTACAAAAAAAAAACAGCAAAACGTCAGGTAATCCCACTCTTAGATCCGGCATGCATCTTCGCCATGCGATTTTATGCAAAAGTGAAACGAAATTCTGCTCTCTTTAATATTTCTTGCCTCCTCTTCTTTTACACTGCTCTCATTTAGAAGTGATGTCTTTGGTTGATAATTGTTCGGGGTTCACAAGGCAAAAAATTGTTAAGCAAAAGTTATTGTCACTCTCAGTATCCCATTTGCAGTATACCTGAATTTAGAACATCTGAATTTGGGCCAAGTGCCCTGTGCCTAATGTCATGCTTTCTCTTTATAGAAATATGTTCAAACTAGGAAAGTGCATAGTGAAATCTCTAGGTTTCAGTTTATGGCTCCTTGATTTTAAGAAGGTTTTTCTTATAATGATGGTTTCTTTGGTGTCCCAGTGGTTTTTTCCACTTTGGAGCAAGGTAGATGATGGGCAAGAAGAATGCCTTTCTTTTGTTAAGTGAGAAAAAGGCAGTTGTGAGTTAAATAGGTGGTTAAGAAGAACTGGCGTGTGGTTATACTTCAAGAGCTTTCTTAGGCTTATCGATAATACAAAAGGTTATTAATGGAGTCTAGATCAGGAATTGGTAATTTTAAACAGTTCTTGCTTATGTACCCTTTGCACATACATACAAAGTCTCCATGTACCATTAGAGTGTATGGAGGTCTAAGCTGGAAGGTCGTAGCATGGAGAAGGAGTGAAAGGAATTAGTTCAAGTGAGAGATGACTGTAGTTAGCACCACAGTAATGGGAGTGGTCAGATTGGTGATAAATGTTGAAGGCAGAGCTGATGGCACTTGCTGAAGGATGGATTGTATGTGAGATGTAAAGGAAAGAGGAATCATGTGGATGTGATGGTGCCTTTAACTGAGATGCAAAAGACTGTGAGAGGAACTCATTTTGAGCAGTCTTTGCTAATCAGTAGATAGGTTTCAAGTAGTTTCAGACATTCAAGTGGCGATGCTGAACTGGAAGTTGTATGTGTAATTGTAGAAGTGAAGGTAGAGGCCAGGTGTGAAGGTAGAGCCCTCCACTGGGATCAGAAGCACTGAAACTAGTGGGAAAGGGAGAGAGAGATGAGGACCAACCTTTTGGAGCTCATTTAGTGGTCAAGAAGATGAAGTGGATGCTGCGGTGGACTGGAGAAGGCAAGTTGTTAAGGAAGGCAGTTTGTGTGGATACTTTAAATCTGAGTGCCAAAAGTTTTAGATTTAAGCATCAAAGGTGATGCACCTTTGCTTTTTTTTTTTTTAAATCAGTAATCTCACCACTTGATGTACTGAATGATCATTGTAGGATTCTGCTGTGAAATTCATGTGCATTTTAAAGCTGAGTGGCCTTATACAGTCATATCCTGTTCTTGGTCTTAAACTGTTAGAGAAAAGAATAAATAATGTGATTTGATAAAATACTCTGTTTCCACTCAAGTAATTGGTCAGATCAGGCATGATAACACTTTTATTTATTCCTGGTAGTTTTCATTTTAACTTTTTAAACTTCTGGTATTCTCTGTTCTCTAGTTTTGAGAGTCCTTTTGTTTGTTGCCTCATAGTTAGTTTTTAAATTTCAGAAATATCGCCGCATATCTACAACTATCTGATCTTTGACAAACCTGAGAAAAATAAGCAATGGGGAAAGGATTCCCTATTTAATAAATGGTGCTGGGAAAACTGGCTAGCCATATGTAGAAAGCTGAAACTGGATCCCTTCCTTACACCTTATACAAAAATTAATTCAAGATGGATTAAAGACTTAAATGTTAGACCTAAAACCATAAAAACCCTAGAAGAAAACCTAGGCATTGCCATTCAGGACATAGGCATGGGCAAGGACTTCATGTCTAAAACACCAAAAGCAATGGCCAAAAACAAAACAAAACACCAAAAACAAAAGCCAAAATTGACAAATGGGATCTAATTAAACTAAAGAGCTTCTGTACAGCAAAAGAAACTACCATCAGAGTGAACAGGCAACCTACAAAATGGGAGAAAATTTTCGCAACCTACTCATCTGACAAAGGGCTAATATCCAGGATCTACAATGAACTCAAACAAATTTACAAGAAAAAAACAAACAACCCCATCAAAAAGTGGGCGAAGGACATAAGCAGACACTTCTCAAAAGAAGACATTTATGCAGCCAAAAAACACATGAAAAAATGCTCACCATCACTGGCCATCAGAGAAATGCAAATCAAAACCACAGTGACATACCATCTCACACCAGTTAGAATGGCAATCATTAAAAAGTCAGGAAACAAAGGTGCTGGAGAGGATGTGGAGAAATAGGAACACTTTTACACTGTTGGTGGGACTGTAAACTAGTTCAACCATTGTGGAAGTCAGTGTGGTGATTCCTCAGGAATCTAGTACTAGAAATACCATTTGACCCAGCCATCCAATTACTGGATATATACCCAAAGGACTCTAAATCATGCTGCTATAAAGATACATGCACACGTATGTTTATTGCGGCACTATTCACAGTAGCAAAGACTTGGAACCAACCCAAATGTCCAACAATGATAGACTGGATTAAGAAAATGTGGCACATATACACCATGGAATACTATGCAGCCATAAAAAATGATGAGTTCATGTCTTTGTAGGGACATGGATGAAATTGGAAATCATCATTCTCAGTAAACTGTCGCAAGAGCAAAAAACCAAACACCGCATATTCTCACTCATAGGTGGGAATTGAACAATGAGAACACATGGACACAGGAAGGGGAACATCACACTCTGGGGACTGTTGTGGGGTAAGGGAAGGGGGGAGAGGGGAGGGATAGCATTAGGAGATATACCTAATGTTAAATGACAAGTTAATGGGTGCAGCACACCAGCATGGCACATGTATACATATGTAACTAACCTGCACATTGTGCACATGTACCCTAAAACTTAAGTATAAAAATAAAAATAAATAAATAAATTTCATTGAACTTAATCTTTGCCTATTACTCTGTTAACTTTGTTTTAGGAAGCCTTTATCCTTTTGCCATTGTCTTTGCATGAAGTAGCATGGCAGACTCTCGGAGAGCTGTTTCAGAAAGCTCTGGATTTGTGTCTTCTCTCTTCCACTTGGGAATTGTGAGATGTCTGGCAGTAGCTTAGAATTTTTGCGTGTGAAAGGAAATAATATTTATTTGAGAAGGTTGTGAAATGTAAATGAGATACACATTTTATAATACATAGCACACAAACTACTTAGCAAATTGCTTACAAGGACTTCTTCAGTCTGTTTCACATATACTACCTTCAATGTAATCCCCCTCTACACCCAGAGAAAACAGCCAGAATTTGGTTTTCCCATATTATCGTTTATTTTTTTCTAGATAACCTATAATTCCTTTGAAGGTTAACATCTCTTTTTTCCACCCCTTCTGCTTTTATGATTTTGTCTTTGGTTTTCAACACATTGATTATAATGTGAAGTGAGAGTGAGAGAGAGAAAGTGTGTGAGCGTGTGTGTGTGTGTTCGTTCTATGAGGTTTGATTAGCTTCTTGAATGTAGGGGTTGTTGTTTTTCTGCAGTTTTGAAACTTCCCCCATTGCCTCTGTCTGTACTACCTCTGCCTCACCCTGTTCTTCTGGGACATTTTCGGCCTCTGTATGGATCCCACGTGTCTCTCATGCTATGATCTGTTGTCGTTGTTCCTTCTCCTTACTCTTTAGTTTTTATGATTTTTTTTAATGACTTTGTCTTAGAATTCACTAATCCTGTCCTTTGATATGCCTTCTTTTAAGCCATCCAATGAATTCTTAATGAAGGATATTTTGTTATTTGGTTCTAAAATGCTCACCAGATTTTTTCATGTAGACTACAGTTTTTGTTGCGGTTCTCCATTTTTTCATCTATTTTTTGTCCCTCATTTCATCTCTTTGATGTGGTAATCATAGTTATTTCAAGGTTTTTACTTATTTTTACCCTGAATTGTTGGTTACACCTTGCCTGTCTACAGGCCCCGATGGTGTGATGCGAGAAGAAGGATGGCCCTTTTCTCTGTTAGGCAGAAAAGGGAGGAGTGGTTGCCTTGTCCACAACAGATTGTGCTGCGCTGGCTTGCAGTTTTAGTAAGACTTGGTCCCTGTGTGTTTGTCCGTGTGTTTCGGCTGTGGACATCCTGTGTTTTTGATTCAGCTTGGACAGGTGGGCATAGCTTCTCTCTCCTCAGCCCTCAGAGACTGCATGAGGGCTCCTTGTGTTCTGGGGAGGTCTTGGGCTGACTGCTTCAGGCTCACACTCTGCACAGCTTCAGATCCATGGAGGTGAGGCACTGTCAGGTCCCTTCGCTCAAACGGGAATTTGTCTTCATGATGCCGTGAGGCCACAGAACACTTCGCTCTGCGTCACCCCCTTCACCCCCACACCCACCACCTCATCAAAGCCAGTGTCGTGGGAAGACCTGCTTTGCCACTGGGGTTCCTCCAGTTTCTACTCTGTCCCATCAGCCCAGGGTGAGGGCCGGTATTTCTGCTCATTTTCTCTTACCCCACTGGAGCCCTTCATCTTAGGGAAGCCAGATGTGTGGCTGACCTGGAATCACCAAATAACATGGGGGAGGAAGTGGCATCTGTTCATAGCTCCAAGGGCCCCTTTGTCCGCCTCCTCCTCTAATTCGTCTTGTTCTGGTAGCTCCCACAGCTTACTCAGTATCTTGAAGGACATGGTTGTTGTAATTAATGCCCCCTTTTTGGGTTGTTGCAGTAGCAGCTTTGGTTTGCAGGATCTATATATCCTATCAGGAAGTGGAAATTCCTAATTTTATAGGGAACCGAGAAGTTGTAATTTATTAATTAGTCTTTAAAATTGTATGGAAAAAATTCTTAGTAAGTGGAATAGTAGAAGGAAAGTGATGTAAGTAGATGTCCCATTATCTGCTTTCTGTGTTGGATGTGTGGTTCCTACCCTTCACGGCATAAGGGCATATTTCATTTCTAGTTATAATATTAAAATCATGTTTTAGTAGCATTGAGAAAAGTTCAGAGACCAAATAATACTCCTTATTGGTTTTGTCTGTGAGTTTGTTTTTGTTTTTAAGATACAGGGTCCCCCTCTGTTGCCCAAGCCAGAGTATAGTGGTGCAGTGATAGCTCCCTGCAACCTCCACCTCCTGGGCTCAAAGTTCCTCCTTCTCAGCCTCCCAAGTAGCTGGGACTACAGGCGTGCACCACCACACCCAGCTAATGTTTTTACTTTTTGTAGACACAAAGTCTCACTATGTTGGTCCTGAATTCCTGGCCTCTAATGATCCTCCTGCCTTAGCCTCCCACAGTGCTGTAGTTACAGGCATTAGTCACCGCTCCTAGCCACTACTCTTTATGTTCTCAATAAATGATTGGTATTAGTCTTAAATGATCCTAATGTATGTTTACTTGAGCTATTTTTAAAGGATTTATTTGAATATAAGTTTCCCAGTAAAGAAGGAAGAAATTCAGTTTGTTGAAGAACAATCAGTATGATTTTATCCTCTGTCAATTTCCAGTGCCCTGACTGCATTGTGGATAGTATGTGAGAAACAGAAGAAGATAAACATATTTTTTTATCAGGAAGGGAGAGGATTAAAAAGTAATTTTTCCAAAATGATTGTCTTTTTACAGATTTAAAAAAATATATAATCTTACTGCATAAAATTTTTTCTCATATAATTTGATGAAAAATTTGGTTTTATTCTTGTGTATTTGTTAGGCATTGAAATAATATGAGTGGTCTCTATAGTACTTTCTCGGCTTTTTTCATTTACCCTTAATGAATTTGTTATGCTAAAGTAGAGATACATTATGAAATATACAGTACATTTTTAAAATTCAAAATATCACATTATATAATCTTTATTAATCAGACTTTTATTTCAAAATTTTGTTTACATTATAAAATTTTACAATGTAAAATTACATTGTAAAATTTTTATTATAAGGAAATAAAAGTTTATGACAAAGTATAACAATATAAATTAAACAAAATAAAATAAATGGGTCATATTTTATCAGTAGAATTTTTGGTAGGATTATAACCTACCAAACAAAGAAAATGGATTATAAAAATTAGGGTTATTAATTCTATATTTACAAATGTTTCTATGCTAGAATATGTGATTTTATTTTATTTATTTATTTTTAGAGTTGGGTTCTCACTATGTTGCCCAGGCTGGACTATGATCTTACTTTGAAAAGTTGGATATTATTATCTACATTTCCTTTGTTTTAAGAATTTCCCAACAGTGTCTTATGAAAATGTCACTGACGCATCTCTGCTACCCAAGTAGCACAGTGTCGGCCCTGGTCCTGGTCACTCAGGGGCAGTGGTGTGCACTTTTGTCTTGTTTGCTTTTGTCCCTGTCTTTATCATATTTCTTCCCCTAATCTCCAGGAGAAAACGAGTTTTGTTTTATTTTGGGGGCTTATCCCTCTGTTTATGTCATACACAAGCAATATGGGATATATTGTATTTTGAGGTTTAAAAATATAACAAACTTTCTTTTCTCACAATACTAATCAAAAGATTGTTGAATACCATTGATTTTCCATTATTATTGTTCTTTACAGAAAAGCTTCAGTAACTTGCCTGAGTTCAAAAATTAGCAGTTATTGGGAGCAAGATTCGAAGTAAATCGGTCTCTGTACAGAGGCTGTGTGACATAAACTGAATCCTGACTCCTTATTTCACTACCTCCCTATGACATAATGATATGGCTACTATTGTAGGTCCTTTCTACTTAATTGTATTGATAGGTTATTACTGCGAAAGTATACGCCTTTGATTATGTTGCTTTCTTGCTCCACAAACAAAACAAAGCAATAGTGTCCCATGCCTCCCAATAACGTTTTGAGGTTTTCTGTGTTGTTCCAATCTCTATGTAAAATGTATCTAAGGATGGACTGCGTTTACTTCTCCAGCGCGATTCGTTTGGACTTAGGATGTGAATATTATTATGCTCATGAGTGTCCAAATTCATGACTGAACGTACAGGATACTCTTGTATGAAGGGACAATCATGAATTTGTTTGTATTCTGCCACTTCTCTTTGGTTTATCCAACTAAAGAGAATTCCTTGCTGATGGGTAATTATCATATTATATTTCTGATTACTTCGGCTGATGTTGACTTTGAGGTGAAAAATTAGATATTTCACCTTCTGATTCAACCCCTCTGGTTCATTTTCTGAAAGAGCTTAGTGGAATTTTCTTTCCAAAATTAAGATTTCATTAATTAACAAGAGCTTTTATTTGTGGAAATAAAAATCAGAAAGACCTTTTGGTTCAGTTAGTGTCCTCTGTCAGATTTTCACTTGCCCTGTCTATTCTTTATTTGTAGTCCATTTTGTCATAAGAATTGGGTACTTCCTTTAGGAAAAATTCTGTTTCTATAAATGTATTTAAAAACCTTTCTAAATGTTTATGGCTCTTAATCTTGACCCATTTCTTACTTTGTTATGCCACAATATTATTGGCATTTTGTTTGGTGGCTTTGATTTATTTAAACCTAGAATTTGGCGTTTTATTTGTGTGTTTTAATAGAATAGTGATGCAGTTGGATATGACATTTGTCATTTAAATTGATATCCATAAAATTCAATAAGCAAAGTATTATTCTAATAAGTACCTAATCTGTATAAATTGCTGAAAGTGTTCACTTTTAACGTGCAAATATATTAATGATTTTGAGTTTTGATCAATATTTGTGTCAATAAAGACATGAACTTATTAAATTGGTGGTATAATTTATGTACTAGATAATAAATAAGGAATTATTTTCTATAGACCTTTATTCCATTGCATTTCTTTTCCTTTTGTCTGTTAAAATTGCTAAGGATCTCATTGATTCCCTCATATGTTTGTGCACAAAAAATTTATCTTTGAATAAAATCTTGTTATTTTATGTTAATTATAATTAGGGTTGATTTTTTATTGATCTGAAAGTTTAATATGTTCAGAAATTTCAGCAAATATCTTGAATGCAGACTCTAAGAGTTTCCATCTTAGCTGATACAATGCCAGTTTAGTTGGTAGTGAGGCTCACAGCTCAAGTAGGGATATCATGCTGGTTTTATAGGAGAAACATGTTACAGGTAAAACATCTCATTGGTCATTTACTCTTTTGCAGTTTGGATTTCTGATTCTTTCTGACCATGAATTGCAGGGAGTGAGTGTTGGTGCCTCTTCTATAGTCCTGTTGTTTTTCTTATTGTGTCTGAATGATGTCTGAATACAAAACATAATTACAAAGTCTTTCTATCATAGTTCCTCTTGCTGAGATAAAGTTTATGTTGTTCATTTTATAAACACCTCCCACACATCCCCTTGTTTGCTTTGTGGTTGGCATTTTTCCCTGAAAATCACTTCAGCAATCTTCAGTCAATTTAGAAATATATGTGTGATAATTTATATGTAAAAATAGGTAACTTTTATGATACTATTTTTGTTTATAAAATAAAAAATATTAAGGAAAATTGTGCATTTCTTTACCTCATAGCATTTAGTTATAAATTACTATAAATTACTCAAAATTACTATGACACTATTTAAGATATTTGTTTTTAAATAAATGACTATTTATTTTTGCATTTATTAAGACTTGTATATGTTCAAGATCCAGTGAAGATTGTCTTGGGCGTGTATAATTGATCTTAACCACAAGGCTGAGAAGTTATGTGCAGGGCTTATGATGCTACTTCCAAAGTATTAAATCCTCCAGAGAAGCCTGTAGTGTGGCATGCAAACTATTTTAAGTGTGACCATGAGGTGTTTTTTTGTGGACCATTGTTAAAGCCAATGATAGGTTCTAAAGCAATCTCAACCTGAGAGAGGTAGAATGGGTTGGTTATCTGCACTCTAGCGGCGCTTCATATCTATCGTATTCTGGATTTCAATTCTGCACTTTATGTATTAGCTAAAAATTTCATGATCAGATCTTTTGAAGTATACCAAGTAAATCTTCAAGGTGATAGTTTATCCAAGTGTAAATGTGTTGCACTAGGTCAGCTTGGAATTTTGAGATGACTTTTGGCATCATTGCATACATCTGGTTTGTGTACTGTGCTGTGCACGTTTGGTGAGTCCACCTGTGCCCACGTCTCCCTTGTGTGTTAGTAGCAGGAGTCATAACTGGAGAAGCAGTGCCAGCAGCAAACGCAGGCATTCTCTCTCGAGCGTAGCGCCATCCCGGAACCTGTGACTGCTTGTCCATGGGTCAAGTTGTCTCATATTTGATTTATTAAAATGAGTTGTTCTTCTATTCTGGACATGTGGATAATTAGGTTTGTGTGCTACATTTTTTTTTTACCTTGTAATTTCTGTATTCTTCAGACATTGTAGTATTTGTTTCTTACATTGTACCTACATATATTACACATGCAATATGTGTTTATTAACCTGAGTTTGATTTTTTGCACATGCACATAAAATGGCTACTTGAAGATTTTTATTTTAGCTTATCCAATGAAATTTGTTCACTGTCCTTCTTTTGACTAAAATAAGCGAAGCTCCTTTTACACACAGATGTATTTTAATTCAGCAGCTGCATTCTTACACTTTTTTAAAAACACACTTTGGCTAAATCAAAAATCAAAAGCAAAATATAGCACAGAGAAATATCACACATATTTGTGGCCCTCTCTGGAGGACTGAGGAATAGATTACATTCACTCATATGTGGCCTGTTTCCAATCCTGACAGTCATTATTCAATACATTTCAATAATCCAACTTTAAAACATATTTTTCATTGTATTTAACTGGTTTTAAGGCCATTGAACAGTAAAAAAAAAAAAAAAAAAAAAGCTAAACATGAATAAAGACTAAAGCATTTTACCATGACTCTTGATAAATCATAAAGAAAACAATTTTTCTCTCTGTCTCCCTCCTGCCCTTCTGCGCTGAGACATGTCACAGCTGGAAACATGGCTTGTTTGTGACATGTCTTTTACCTCCCTGAGAGATGGGACCACATGTCAACAAAACACTGAAGCCTCATCTGAAGTCCCCCAGCCGCCTTGGTCAGGTATTCAGAATTCTGAGCCTCTGTAAAAGTTCATTATTGAAACTGTAGGGAGTTTACTATGGAAAAGGCCGGAAAAAAAAATAGCTGTAGATATATTTGTATTTGGGTAAAAGTATTCACACTATGTGTTTGGTATCTTGTTATATCAGGGCTGAATCACAGTTATTGTAAGATGCTTTTTGCCCTTCCCTACATAATTTTAATGAGCAAAATTTTCCTTTACTTAAAAGGAAGTTTGTTTTGGTTTCTGAGAGTCGTCTTTAAATACAGAATGTATAATATCCGGTGAGGGTGATAGGCCTTCCTAATCCAAGGATATGGAAGTTTAACAGTGTGACTTTGAGGCTAATTTTACAAGCATAGAAGGCCTACATGATCACCCCAATGTCATCCTTGGGCACTGAATTTCTAATGGGCTTTCCTGGGCAGAACCATTGGTGGAGATGAGAGGATGCTGGGTTTGCCGCTCACAGGAGGCAGAGCCCAGGGATCTCGGGGCATGGCATTCCTAGGATGGGACCTGTGCTCTTTCTTTTGTTCCTCCCTGTGTCCTTTGGCTGTCATAATCCCTAGCCAAGAGTCCAGCTGTGAGCCTTCTGAGTGGATCACCGAAACGTGTAGGTGGTCTTGGGGATCCCCAAAGGCACCATGCAGGTTTTGCCTCTGAATCTCCCTGCTGTCCCCAACCTGACGTCCTCTTACTCTCCTGAATTATTTTCTTGACATTCTTCACCCCTTACAGGACCTTAGCTGACTGACAGTGGATGGCCCTCCCCAGTGAGATTGTAGTGCTGGGAAGGCTTTGTTCATTGTGCTGCCTCTAGTGGCCGGCGCAGTGCCTGGCCTGTAGCAGGGCTCCATAGGTAATTATTGAAGGATGATTGTGTGAATGAGAGAGCTGGTATTTAAAATCAGCACTGAAGGAGGGCAGTGTAGAGTATTACAGAAGAAGAAAGGAGGGATCAGGATAATGAAGACAGTGGCTTAACTTTGGGAAGAGTTTTGTGCAAGTGTGAATAGAATCGATTTTCCAGTGTAAGGGAAGCAGTTGGAAGACAGGACTGGAAAGATTGTATTTCAGGATTTGCAACACTGCATAGATGGGAGGTTTGCGTGTGCACAAAACCTGGGGAGGGCAGGCAGCAGGTGTCCCGGGAGCTTGGAGCAGGCCCCACAGGCAACTGCCCAGGGATCCATGATGTCTAGTAGCCATTTGGGTTGGTGAGCAGCCCTGCAGACTGTAGAGAGCTGTCCTCAGTGAGGCTGAGCATGGTGGGGTCTGCATTCTAGGGATTCACACTCGTCAGTCAGGTCATCTCCACCTGGAGGGATTCAGACCACCTATTGTGGATGGCTCTCAGGGCCTGCAAACTGGTTCAGGGACAACGAGTTCACTGTCACTAATGTTACAATTCTGTTTTGGTGCAAAGTGACAGACTGCAGTGCTGGGGACTACTGCTTGATCAACTTCTGTTAGCTGACATTGTGAAGTAGTTTACCTATGCTCTTTTATTTCATTCTTAACCAGTCGTTCAACCTTGCCATTCTGGGAAAGTTGAAAGCTATAGATTCCAATGGCTTTAGGTTGCAGGGCTTGACCTGAAACACAAGTGCATCTGATCTCAGAGCCCTTGTTCTTTTCACTGCCTCAGATTGGGGCCTACAATGACAGTTCAGTCTTAGGAACAGAAGTCTATGATGGAAGATGTCACGAAAATGGGGCATCACCTATGCCGTGAAAGTTGTGGGAAAGGAAACTAGGGATGGTAAATCAGGTGGTTGGAATTGCATTCTGGCTCAGGAAAAGAGGGAGAGTGATACTCTACAAAGTCTGGCTGAGGGGCACATGGTAGCAGACAGCACCAGTCATAGGCAGAAGGCTAAGAATGCTTATGCATGTGTGTTCTTTCTCAACCCCTGATTTCTTCAGAGATTGGGCAGGGACATCATCAATCTTCAGTTCTGTGATCGATGCCTTGTCTACAGAGGAGCTGCAGAATGGAAAGAATGTTTAGGTACTAGTGTTATTAGGTTGGTGCAAAAGTAATTGCTGTGTTTGTCATTAAAAATAATGCCAAAAACCGCAGTTACTTTTGCACCAACCTAGTATTTTGCAAAGTCTTAATTGAGAAGTTTTAGACTTAGTTTTCAAGGCATTGAGAAGCTATGCAGTATTATTTTTATTATATTTTAAGTTCTGGGATACATGTGCAGAACATGCAGTTTTGTTACATAGGTGTACACATGCCATGGTGGTTTGCTGCACCCATTAACCTGTCACCTACATTAGGTATTTCTCCTAATGCTATCCCTCCCCTAGTCCCCCACCCCACAACAGGCCCCCGTGTGTGATGATCCCCTCCCTGTGTCGATGCGTTCTCATTGTTCAGCTCCCACTTATGAGTGAGAACATGTGCTGTTTGGTTTTCTGTTCTTGTGTGAGTTTGCTGAGAATGATGGTTTCCAGCTTCATCCATGTACCTGCAAAGGACATGAACTCATCCTTTTTTATGGCTGCATAGTATTCCATGGTGTATATGTGCCACATTTTCTTTATCCAGTCTATAATTGATGGACATTTGGGTTGGTTCCAAGTCTTTGCTATTGTGAATAGTGCCGCAATAAACATATGTGTGCATGTGTCTTTATAGTAGAATGATTTATAATCCTTTGGGTATATACCCAGTAATGGGATTGCTGGGTCAAATGGTATTTCTAGTACTAGATCCTTGAGGAAATGCCACACTGTCTTCCACAATGGTTGAACAGATTTACACTCCCACCAACAGTGTAAAAGCATTCCTATTTCTCCACATCCTCTCCAGCATCTGTTGTTTCCTGACTTTTTAATGATTGCCCATGATAACTGGTGTGAGATGGTACCTCATTGTGGTTTTGATTTACATTTCTCTAATGACCAGTGAGGATGAGCTTTTTTTTCATATGTTTTTTGGCTGTATAAATGTCTTCTTTTGAGAAGTGTCTGTTCATATCCTTTGGCCACTTTTTGATGGGGTTGTTTTTTTCTTGTAAATTTAAGTTCTTTGTAGATTCTGGATATTAGCCCTCTGTCAGATGGATAGATTGCAAAATTTTTCTCCCATTCTGTAGGTTGCCTGTTCACAATGATGATAATTTCTTTTGCTGTGCAGAAGCTCTTTAGTTTAATTAGATCCCATTTGTCAATTTTGGCTTTTGTTGCCATTGCTTTTGGTGTTTTAGGCATAAGTTTTTGCCCATGCCTATGTCCTGAATGGTACTGCCTATGTTTTCTTCTAGGATTTTTATGGTTTTAGGTCTTACTCTTAAGTCTTTAATTCATCTTGAGTTAATTTTTGTATAATATGTAAGGAAGGGGTCCAGTTTTAGTTTTCTGCATATGGCTAGCCAGTTTTCCAAACACCATTTATTAAATAGGGAATCTTTTCCCCATTGCTTGTTTTTCTCAGGTTTGTCAAAGATCAGATGGTTGTAGATGTGTGGTGTTATTTCTGAGGCCTCTGTTCTGTTCCATTGGTCTATATCTCTGTTTTGGTACCAGTACCATGCTATTTTGGTTAGTGTAGCCTTGTAGTATAATTTGAAGTCAGGTAGCATGATGCCTTCAGCTTTGTTATTTTTGCTTAGGATTGTCTTGGCTATGTGGGCAGTTTTTCATTTTCACATGAAGTTTAAAGTAGTTTTTTTCCAATTCTGTGAAGAAACTCAATGGTTGCTTTATGGGGATAGCATTGAATGTATAAATTACTTTGGGCAATAAGACCATTTTCACAATATTGATTCTTCCTATCCATAAGCATGGAATGTTTTTCCATTTGTTTGTGTCCTCTCTGATTTTCTTGAGCATTGGTTTGTAGTTCTCCTTGAAGAGGTCCTTCACATCCCTTGTTAGTTGTATTCCTAGGTATTTTATTCTCTTTGTAGCAATTGTGAATGGAAGTTTGCTCATGATTTGGCTCTCCATTTGTCTGTTATTGGTGTATAGGAATTTCATATCCAGCCAAACTAAGCTACATAAGCGAAGGAGAAATAAAATCCTCTACAGACATGCAAATGCTGAGAGATTTTTGTCACCACCAGGGCTGCCTTACAAGAGGTCCTGAAGGAAGCACTAAACATGGAAAGGAACAACCAGTACCAGCCACTGCAAAAACATACCAAATTGTAAAGACTGTCGACACTATGAAGAGACTGCATCAACTAACAGGCAAAATAACCAGCTAGCATCATTATGACAGGATCAAATTCACACATAACAATATTAACCTTAAATGTAAAAGGGCTAAATGCCCCAATTAAAAAACACAGACTGGCAAGTTGGATGCAGAGTCAAGACCCATTGGTGTGCTGTATTCAGGAGACCTATCTCACATGCAAAAACACACATAAGTTCAAAATAAAGGGATGGAGGAATATTTGCCAAGCAAATGGAAAGCAAAAAAAAGCAGGAGTTGCAATTCTAATTTCTGATAAAACAGACTTTAAACCAACAAAGATCAAAAGAGACAAAGAAGGGCATTACATAATGGTAAAGGTATCAATGCAACAAGAAGAGCTAACTATCGTAATATGTATGCACCCAATACAGGAACACCCAGATTCATAAAGCAAGTTCTTAGAGACCTACAAAGTGACTTAGACTCCCACACAATAATAGTGGGAGGCTTTATCACCCCACTGTCAATATTAGACAGATTGACAAGACAGAAAATTGACAAAGTTATTCAGGAGTTGAACTCAGCTCTGGACCAAGCAGACCTAATAGACATCTATAGAGCTCTCCACCCCAAATCAACAGAATATACATTCTTCTCAGCACCTCATTGCACTTATTCTAAAATTGATCACATAATTGGAAGTAAAACATTCCTCAGCAAATGCAAAAGAACAGAAATCATAACAAACAGTCTCTCAGACCACAGTGAAATAGAATTAGAACTCAGGATTGAGAAACTCACTTAAAGCCACACAACTACATGGAAACTGAACAACCTTCTCCTGAGTGACTACTGGATAAATAACGAAATGAAGGCAGAAATAAAGATGTTCTTTGAAACCAATGAGAACAAAGACACAACATACCAGAATCTCTGGGACACATTTAAAGCAGTGTGTAGAGGGAAATTTATAGTACTACATGCCCACAAGAGAAAGCAGGAGAGATCTAAATTCGACACACTAACATCAAAATTTAAAGAACTAAGGAAGCAAGAGCAAACAAGTTCAAAAGCTAGCGGAAGACAGGAAATAACTAAAATCAGAGCCGAATTGAAGGAGATAGAGACAGGAAAATCCCTTCAAAACAATCAATGAATTCAGGAGCTGGTTTTTTGAAAAGATCAACAAAATAGACTGCTAGCCTGACTAATAAAGAAGAAAAGAGAGAAGAATCAGATAGATGCCATAAAAAATGATAAAGGGATATCACCACCAATCCCACAGAAATACAAACTACCATCAGAGAATACTATAAACACCTCTACACAAATAAACTAGAAAATCTAGCAGAAATGGATAAATTGCTGGACACATACACCCTCCAAAGTCTAAACCAGGAAGAAGTCAAATCCCTGAATAGACCAATAACAAGTTCTGAAATTGAGACAGTAGTCAATAGCCTACCAACCAAAAAAAGTCCAGGAACAGATGGATTCACAGCCGAATTCTACCAGAGGTACCAAGAAGAGCTGGTACCTTTCCTTCTGAAACTATTCCAAAGAATATAAAAAGAGGGAATCCTCCCTAATTCATTTTATGAGGTCAACATTATTGTGATACCAAAACCTGTCAGAGACACAACAACAACAACAAAAAAAGTTCAGGCCAGTATCCCTGATGAACATCGATGGGAACATCCTCAAGAAAATACTGGCAAACCAAATCCAGCAGCACATCAAAAAGCTTATCCACCATGATCAAGTCGCCTTCATACCTGGGATGCAAGGCTAGTTCCACATACACAAATCAATAAATGTAATCCATCACATAAACAGAACCAGTGACAAAAACCACATGATTATCTCAATAGATGCAGAAAAGGCCTGTGACACAATTCAGCACCCTTTCATGCTAAAAACTCTCAATAAACTAGGTATCAATAGAACACATTTATGACAAACCAACAGCCATTATCATGCTGAATGGGCAAAAACTGGAAGCATTCCCTTTGTAAATCGGCACCAGACAAGGATGCCCTCTCTCACCACTCCTCTTCAACATAGAATTGGAAGTTCTGGCCATGGCAATCAGGCAAGGGAAAGAAATAAAGGGTATTCACATAGGAAAAGAGGAAGTCAAATTTTCTCTGTTTGCAGATGACATGATTGTATATTTAGAAAACCCCAGCATCTCAGCCCAAAATCTCCTTAAGCTGATAATCAACTTCAGCAAAGTCTCAGGATACAAAATCAATGTATTTTTAAATATGGTTTTGAAACTTATTTAGATTGTTAAACAATAAAACTTAGTTTTAATATGAACAGAATGTGGGTGTCAGCATTAGGTGGTCAAAAGTGTATGCCAATAGGAAACTGAAAACCCGGGTTGTGGCTCTGTGTGTCTGCAGTGTCTAGTTGTGTGGTCTTGGTTTTGTCAGGTTTTGCCTTTGTGTATTTTAAATGAGAGGCTTATGATGTATTGATTCTTATGTGATCATGCCTTCTTAGCATTAGCTAACAATCTAATTTTATGTCTCTTTGTTATATTATTGCATTTCCACATACTGATATATAGGAAATTTAAAATAGTCAGAAAATGTTTAGGATATGTGGCGTATTGTCACCGGAACCCAGTATGGAATGAGATGGGAACTGTGATTGGCACTAAGCTAGCACAAAGCGTCTGTCTATAAGAGCTCACCTAACCACATACACTAAACTGTTTGGCTACAGTTTACTTTTACTTTTTACTTTTTAATCTACGGTTGTATTTTATACACTTACAGAGTCAGCTTTTTCTTATCATTCAATAAATACCAAAAGGAATTTCCTTGAGTTTTTATTATTAGGTTACTTTACTTTTGTAGAACTTTCAAAAACTTTCTTCAGTTGGCTATTTTTGGTTTTAAATTAGAGGAATAAAGTTGCCCTCAATGAAGGTATTTCTTCAAGTCTGTATGCAGGTAAGTCTAGACATGTGGTTGTATTTCTGGTTATATGGCAGTGTGGTGAATTTTAGAAAACTGATAGGAGAGAGAGAGAGAGAGAGGAGAGAACACCATGTCCTTAGCCTGTTTCCTGCACACTTTCTATTTTTGCATTTTATTTCATTTATCTCAGTCATAACTTGTCAAGGTTACATATAATACTCTTCTCAAGGTTGATCTCCTAGGCAGCTGGCTCAAGAGCCGTGTGTCTGGTAGTGTTTGAGCTCCATTTTCTTCAGAAACAGAACAAGTTTTACAAATTAAGGGACTGTCTTTATTCTCTCCTTTGGGAAATACCCATCTCATATCTACATTTGTGGTGTTTGTAGGGTCAGGTGGGGAGAGGGATTCAGGAGACTTGTTTATCAGTAATTTTAATATTTTCCTCCGAAACCAAACATAGAATTCCTACATCCACTAGAATGTCTGATTTTCCCTTATTAGTATGTAGTGTCCCAACTCCCCAAGCAGAGCGGGAATTTGGGAACATTTTGGGAACACTGATAGCATGAGGGTTAATGTATCAGTAAGCAGTGATGTCATCTTTGCTGGCAGCATGAGGGTTAATGTACAGTAAGCAGCGATGTCATCTTCTAGAGCAATTTACCGTCTCTGTGCTGTGGAACAGGGCAGACAAGATCATTTTCAAACTCCCTGTATTCTGAATGAATGTTTTTAGACTTTGTATTGAATCAATTTTCAAATGATAGAAAAGTTGTGAACATCGTACAAGGAATTTCTGTATTTTCTTTGTCCAGAGACCCCATTCAGGTTTCCCCTGTCCCAGTAATCCCTTCACAGCAAAAGGATCCAAGACCAGTTGTCACGTCCTCCTTAGTCGACTTCAACCTGGAGCAGTTCTTTAGTTTCTCCTTAACTTTCGGACCTGGACATTTCGAAGACTAGAGGCTAGTTGTTTGGAAAATGTCCCTCAGTTTGGATTGATCTGATGTTTTCTTATTGTTAGACCCGGAGTATGTATTTTGGTATTGAAAAGCATATGTATTTTGTGGAAAAATACTTGGAGGTGATGAAAAGTTCCATTTCTTTTTGTACTTTCACCCACTTAGTTTAGTGTCCATTGATGTTTCTAGCCTGAATTAGTGCTATAATGATTGCCAAATATAGACTTTATGTTTTGATTTTTCTGTTGACATTTCTTTTCACTTTATTTATTTTTGTTAATTTGTTGGTATCAGTTTGCGCTCATCATTTTTTGTTTTATTCATTGAGTTATACTCCATTGTTTTCTTTTTTTTTTTCTGATGCTCTATCATCCCAGTTTTGGCATATGGGAGCCTCATCAAGCCACCTCACGTGTCCTTTTGATGTGTCTCCATCATTCTTGAAGCACTTCTTTCTTTGCTGAAATCATAGGCCTACTTTGTTCTTTCTTTGTCTCAGCCCTGGAATTGTCTATTTCTCCAGCTGTCTGTTTCCTTTTAGTAGATAATGGCATTTAGAAACCAACATCAGATGGTAAGAAATCCTTATGCCTGCTTGGATGTCAGTGTTTCCAGGACCTCTTAGTAGACAAAGCTGCGAGGTTTGCACACATTTACATCTGTGCGTATTTCTAAGTCTGTCTTAATGTGTTGACAACCATTAGGTCACACTAATACCACCAATTCCAATTCTGATCCGACCTTACAGGGTTAATTTTAGCTTTTAGCCTTTCCATGTTTGTTCATACCTCCCTTCTATGAAGAGATGAACTCTACCTTACATTATACTTAATATTTGTTTGTTGTTTGTTTTTTAACCCTATACATAGCTGATTTCTGGTGCTGCCGGTCTGTCTCGCTACTCAGGTGCCCCCTTCTCCTGGGCCTCCGCTGCTTCCGCGCTGCCTTTCTGCTCCATTCTGTACCCTCCTTTCCACTGCTATGCTTCCTTCGCGGCCTGTTCAGGTTGGCTTTGTTGATTTTGGGGTAACTGGGATGACCAGAGTGAGATTCTTAATACATTAATCTGTTGACTTCTGGTTGGCTTTGGTGAGGGGCACAGAAAGTTGTAGGCATTCCTAATTTTCATGTATCACATTTCCCCCAGAGATACCTGGATATTCCTTATTCCTTACTGGCTGCTTCAGTGGGGCCTCAACAAGAGCAAAGGCCGCCTTTCACTGCCGGGCTTTTTCTCATGTTCTCAGCCAAGTTAGCAATGCTGTGGCCAGGAAAAGTTTCCACATAGCTGTTACTCTCCTGAGAGGCAAGGGTCTTACTTTTACCCAGATTTATATCTGACGAGGCTGCTAGAATCAATTAGTTGAAAAAATACTCCCAAGTTACTGAATGAATAAAGTTTTTAGATGGAGTTATTTAGTTAGTCCATTAAAATAATGATGAATGTCTACCAGAAGCATTCATTTGTTTTTAGCACTGCTTATGGGAACCTGTTCTTTCCACCACTGTATAGCTAGAAGGTTCTGCTGATTCTACGCTGTTCCTGGTGTGTGCCAGAAAACCTTTTTCAGAAACCTAGAGTGGGAGCCATGTTTCAGTTTTCATGTGTCTCGTTGCACTCTTTTAAAAATGCTGTTTCTATGCGTGTGTTAAGAGCACAGTCTTTGTAGTGAAACAGACCCAAGTTTAAACACCAATGTGATACTTACTAGTGGGTTATCTGTGGTGAGTTATGTAAACTCTCTGATTTTATTTACCTAATGCATAAAAGGGGTTAATTTTCATTGTTGCCTTATTGGATTATGATGATGAAATGAAATAGTAAATATAAATTCTCAGTATAGTACCTGCTGCCTTAGTGCTAACCCTCCTCCTCCGCCTCCCCCTCTGCCTCCTTGTCTATAACTGACAAATCAGACACAATAGAAAGGGCCCCACATGTTATGTTGGTTAAACAGGGGGCCAGTGGGCAGCAACTTAAAAATCACATTTTCAAAGTATACTTAATTACATGGGAAAATTCTTCATGTCCCATATTTTAATAGCTTAATTCTAATCTTTACATTTACATAAAATAAAAAGAACTGTCATGTGACTCACACACAACATAAAATATTAAAAGGAAATAGAGATGGTCTTTTGACAATGGGCTGTTTATCCATCATTTTAATTTTTTGCTTTATGCTTTTCTGAGTAGCCTGTAGTCAGAATGCACTGTTTAGTAATGTAGAATCATTTGTAATAGGCATTCAGTAAATGGTTAGTACTGTTATTAACCTACGAATTCCCTTTGTATAATCAAAAACCCCAATTTTAATTTTTCTTAGCTGTTGTCATAGTTCGACGAATCCATCCTAACCTTACCTATTTGTAAGATCTTGGAGAGCAACTCCTGGATCTGGATTTGACTTTCTTGAAAAGAAAGCTGGCAGAGACTTTCAAAGCAAGGTTCGGCATTTCTGTAGGTCTAATTTGGGTGAGTGAGGGGGAACAGAGATTTAGGGTTTTGAGTACAGGCTTTGCTAAATTTTGAGCCCAGATTGAAGGAAATCTGCCCCAGGAATTAAATAATTTTAAAGAATGAGGCTTGCTACCAAGAGTAGAGACAAAAACACTCTGGAATGATAATTATTGCTTTAGGTTTCTTTTTGTTTGCTTTTTTTATATTAGGTTTTATAGCATCTTTAAGATGTGAGGTTTCTGGATCACATTTGAAAAACTGCTAATTCTGGTCTTTCACCTAAGAGAGTCTGTTTTTTTTTTTATTTACAAAATTTTTTAATTTAAAAATTGCGGTGAATTACATTGTTATGGACTCAGTTGTTTCTCCAAATATCCTGCACTGGAGCCCTAACTCCCATTGTGACTGTATTTGGAGATAGAGCCTTTACAGTGGTAAATATAGTAGGTTCTATGAGTTTATAAGGGAGGGACCCTATTTTGATGGGATTGGTTTCCTTTTACAAAGAGGAAGAGACCATAGGGAATGAGAACAGAGAAAAGACCACATGCATACACAGTGAGAATGTGACCATCCTCAACTGAAGAAGAGAGGCCTCAGGAGACACCAACCCTAATGACACCTTGGTTTTGGACTTCCAGCCTTCAGAACTATGAGAAAATAAGTATTTGTTGTTTAAGCCACCCAGTCTGTGGTATTTTGTTATGGCAGCCCTAGCACACTAATGTATACCCACATATAATGTACCATTTTAACTTTTTAAAGATTATTTTATTTTATTATTTTTTTGAGACAAGGTCTTGCTGTGTTGCCCAGGCTGCAGTGTTGTAGTATGATCACGGCTCACTGCAGCCTTGACCTCCCCGACTCAAGTGGTCCTCCCACCTCAGCCCCCCGAGTAGCTGCGACTACAGGACCATGCCACCATGCCTGGCTAATTTTTGTTTGTTTGTTTTTTGTCAGTACGGGGTTTTGATACGTTGTCCAGGCAGGTCTTGAACTTCTGGGCTCTCTGGGCTCAAGCAGTCTGCCTGACTAAGCCTACCAGAGTGCTGGGATTGCCACTGCACCTAGCCAGATTTAATTTTTTTAATTGACGAATAATGTTTGTACATAGGGCACATAGTGATGTTTTGATGTAATGTATGGCGTATGTATGGTGTAATGTATGTAGTGTATGGTGTAATGTATATTGTGTATGGTGTAATGTATATTATGTATGGTGATCAGATCAGTGTAATTGGCATGTCCATCATCTGAAACATTTATCATTTCTTTGTGTTGGGAACATTCAGTGTTTTCCTTGTAGCTATTTGAAACTGTATAATATATTATTGTTAAATGTAGTCGTCCTACAGCGGTATCTAACCCTAGAACTTATTCCTCCTATGGAGCTGTAATTTTTTGTCATTTAACCAGTGTCTCCCTATCCCTCCCTTCCCCCTACCCTTCCCAGCCTGTCATATCCTCTGTTCTACTTTTTGCTTCTATGAGATCAAATTTTTTTAGCTTCCACATAGGAGTGAGAACATGCAGAGTTTATAACTTTCTGTTCCTGATGTATTTCACTTAACATAATGTCCTCCAGTTCCATCTATATTGCCAAAAATGATAGGATTTCATTCTTTTTAATGGCTGAATAGTATTTCATTACGTATGTATATATACCATGTTTTCTTTATCCGTTCTTCTGCTGTTGGACACCTAGGTTGACTGCATATCTTGGCTGTTGTGAACAGCACGGCAGTAAACATAGGAGTACGGGCATCTCTGTGATACACTGGTTTCCTTTTGTTTGGATAAAAGCATTTTTCAGTGTACAGTTAAACATTAAGTACATTGACATTATTGCACAGCTATCACCATTATCCATCTCTTGAACTGTTTTCTTCTTACGAAATGGAAACTGTGTATCCTTTAAACAGTAACTCTCCGTTTTTTTCCTTCAGCCCACCCTTTGCATCTACCATTCTACTTTCTGTGTCTATGATTTTGACAATTGTAGGAACCTTATGTAAGTGCAGTCTTATAGTATTTGTCCTTTTATTCCTGACTGATTTCACATAGCATAATATCCTCAAGGTTAAGCTTTGTTGTAGAGAGTGGTAGTCTTTCCTTCCATTTTAAGGCTGAATAATATTACACCATGTGTAAATACCACATTTTCTTTATTTATTCATCCATCTGTGGTTACTTGGTTTGCTTCCACCTTTTGGCTAATGCAAATGATGCTGCCTCCCCATCCATCGATGCCACGTGTCCCCCTCACCCCTGCCCTGCTGTGCGTCACCCTGAGTGTGGGGACCTCTCCATATACCTGATGCCACATGCCACTCCCACCCCTGCTGTGTGTCACCGTGTGTGGAGGGGCCTCCCTGTGCTCCTGACGCCCTTTACCTCCCACCCTCCGTGTGCTGTGGCCCTGGGCACAGTTACTTTGCCACCTGCCCTGATCCTGGCAGTTCTCTCGTGGCTGCCTCTGACAAGCCCACTGTCAGTCTGGACTTACACCTTACACTAAGGTTTGTAACGTGGAGCCTTGGCGCTGTGAAAATACTTCACTTCTCTTGGCTTGATCCGTCAAGATGAGCAGTTGGAGAGTCTTCATGTGGGGAGATGATTCACTCAACTCTGAGTGTGTTTGTGTTGGGTTCTTAACACCTTGAGGCATGATTTTCCTGTCTCACAGACGAAGATGTTGAGGCTCCAAGAGGTTACGTGCCTTTTCAGGAACCCATATTAAGTGGTAACAATGAGATTTTTGAACTCATGTTTTTCTGATTATAGTACTCATGTGCTTTACTTCTCCAAAGTGGGTAAGATCGTCAGATTTATCTTGTAAAATCATCAACCTTGTGATGTGTTGATTTTGACATTCTCTCCAGTTATACGTGAGGGGAAGCAACCTGAGAGTAACTAGATCAGGAAATTGCTGCCTGAGTGTATGAAATATGATTTTTATTTAAGTTGTTTTTTTTTTTCTTTTTGTTTTTTTTTGAGATAGGGTCTCACTCTGTCACCCAGGCTGGAGTGCAGTAGTATGATTATAGCTCCCTATAGCCTTAAACTCTTGAGCTCACCTGAGTTCGTAAGCTCACAGGCATGAGCCACCACACCCACTTTAAGTTGATTTCAAATATGATGATATCATTGAAGGTGCAGTAAGTTGAAAAAAATCCTTGGGAAACTATGAATAGTTTTGAATCTTACAGTTATAGATTTTACTCAGGGCAATTTCTTCTAAACTTTCATCAATAGTAACAAGTTACTATAGTTGAGTGGATTGTCTTTTATGACTTTATGACCTGTTTCTTACATACATATGTGCAACACACATACTACATTTTCCATGAAGCTATCATGTATTTCTAAAGTAACATCTTAAAATTTGCTGTTTATTTTTTATTTTTATTTTTATCAAATTTTTAAAACTATCAATGGAAAAGGAATTACTGGGATAAAGGAGAGATAAAGTAAGGAAAAGCAATAGGGCAGGAAGAAGAGGATTACTGCTTCCACCTACACTGGTGGTGTTCCATGATCACGAACACAAGCTTTCTATATGTTTGCTGTTCCCTCAGGATAGTTTGGGCATTTTAGAGCCACAAGTAGCATGAGGAGACAAACTGAGTTTCATTCTGGAAGCCAGATAGAACACCTCTGAATAGATTACACAACAAGGAAAGGGACATGGCCCACATTCTAACCACAAGACAGAACAGCGCAAGTCTCTCTTAGCAGCTGTTGCAGGGTCAGCAGGGATGAGCTTGGCACCACTGTAGGTGCTGAGGACACAGTTAAAAATGAGAAAGACCAGATTCCTGTTGTCTAGCGAGATTAAATTCTAATACTGGGGAAATAGCACATAAACAGGTAAGCAAATGATTGAAGAGGTAATTTCACTTAATCAAACTGTGTAATAAATGACATGGTGCTGGAGGTGACACTGCTTTTATTGCATTGTCAAGAACGACCTCAATGAGGCTCCAGCCTTTGAGAGGGACCTGCAGGATGCAAAGGTGCCAGCACTGCACAGAGAGGTGCAGGTGGATAGGCTGGGAAGCATACTTGAGCCTATGGAGTTCCAGGCACAGAAAGCAGACTTCTGTGGTGGACACACAGCGCGAGGGGGACAGGAGGGTGCTGAGAGGGAAGTAAGCAAGGCTCAGGTCCTGTTGCCCTTGGCACGGGACTTAAGGGCCTTATGTTGTATCTTCAGTTGAATAGGAAACAGAGGTTTAAGATCTTGTTTATCGTTTGAAAGTTCACTCTGGCTGACTCGGGCCAGATGGTGGCAGTGGAGACAGAGCCATGGTGATGGCTTGGGAATCTTAGGATGGCAGTAGGTGGAGGGTGGTTCCATTTACCAAGATGGCAAGGCTGGGGGAAAAGCAAGTTTGGGGACTGTGAGGTAGGATCTCATATTCCTTTTTGAACACTTAATACTGAGAAGCCTTTTAGACACCAGAGTGGAGATTGCAAAGGATTGTGTAGCTGCATATGTACATCTTGAGTTTACATGGATCAGAACTTTTAATTTTCTGATTTTTCTGAAAATAGTCTAACTTTGCATAGAATTAAATCCTGAAGTTTTTTGAAAAATCTAACCTTTATCAAACTTTGCTATATATACTTTTCTCTCATTTGTTCAGTAGCAGTAAAACAAAATCACCGATTAACCCTTATGTGGCGCAGATGAATGTCTTTAAGCCAGCTTGCAAATTTAGATCACTGCATCCTGCTCACAGTATGGATAAAATTTTCACAGCTGATTTAGAAACTATTCTCTATTTTTGTTCAGTTTAGGGGGAAAAATTGGCCCCATAGGGCCTTCTCGCAGCATGACCCAATTCCTTTACTTCTTAGCTACTTTATGTCTAGAAAAATGGGATGATCTGGGTGTGAAGAAATCTCTAATTCATCTTTTATTTTGGTACTTGGCCACTCTCCTTAGAACCTGTTGGGACAATTTAGTATAGACATCTTTGAGAGTCTCTGTCAGAGCTTTGCTGTCTAGCCTTTCTTCTATCAGCATTTCTAATGATCTAGAAATAACTCCAGACTGGATGAACAGGGCCCCCTTCAGAAGGTCTTTCTTTGTCTTGCCAGGAGGATATGGTTCATATTTCCATAGAACAAATCATACATGGAAACTTCTGGACAAGGCCACTCAGATATATTTGATGACCTCTACACCCACCAGAAAGTGGCAATCCTTCCTTCCCACAGGCTGAGCCCTAGTGCAGGGGTGGGCAGTTCACAGACGCAGGGAAAACAGTGCCCCACTTTTTTCAGACACGAGGAATAGTGAAAGTGGGTTGATTAGCTTGCTGGGCTAACCACAGGCTGCCTTTACACTGTTAGATGCCTTCCAGAGTTCATAGTTCACCAGTATGACTTTGGCTTTGAGTGATCTTTGGATCAAACATGACTTTCTGCTGCTTTTCTTTCTTTCGTGATTTTTGTTTTCCTTTTTGCTTCTTAGATTTCCGACAGTACCCTTGTACAGAGTTGAGGATGATAACCTTTGAACATACAGATAGATGGGAGGCAAATTCCCCCTTCTGTTGACCACATCAGCCTCAAAGAGCTTCCCTAGGAAAGCTGTCATTCCACATTCCGGGGTCCTGTGATAGGCAGGTTAGGCCACTTTCCAGCTCACAGTCTTTTTCCTGATCTGGGAGACAGCAACCAGAACAAACCCTGGTTGTCTCAAACCCACGCTTATAGCTCTGCATCAAGGCGGACATCTGACCACACCATCGGAGTGTGGGAGACTCACATACCAGGTCCAATAGTTTAAACTGATTTTCCTTCATGCCACTTTCTCTCTCACTATTGGAAGGGAAGACGGTTCAGTTCACTGAGCGTTGCTTGAGCCACTTGCACAGAAGGCCCAGTGTTCAGTGCTGCACAAGGTGTGAAGTTGTGAATTGGTCCCTGCCTCTGAGGGTGTGCAGTTGAGATGGATGTGTAATGTGTGGCTGCTATAATAGAATATAAACTGTGCCCATGGTGGCAAGATAGGGGAGATTTTGCTCCATAAGAACACACTGAAGCTTTTAAGTCTAGGATTTTATTTGTTAGAGATAAAGAAGTAAACTTGTAGAAGGAAAATTTTGAGTGTGTGAGTTTGTGTCTTGGACAGAGGGGTGTGTGTGTGTTTGTGTGTGTGTGTGTGTATGTAAATGGAGAGGGAAAATGTGTCCAGGGTTGACTGTAGGTATATTTTCAGGCAAGAAGAGAAATCTGTAAATTTGCTCAACCAATATTTAATTTATCTGGTGCTAAGAACAGTGCTAGCCCCATTAGGAAATAAAATTGTAAATATGAAGCTGAGGGAGAGTCTGCCTTCAGGAAGCTGACATTCTAGGAGACAAGTGAGATCAGCTCACAGATACGGGTATGCTGGTTGGTGCAAGCAAGGACCAGTAGCACCTGCTGCAGTTTAGTTACAGCTGAATGTATCGCAGGCTAGTGAAGGAAACGGTGGAGAAAGGCTCCTTTGGGATAAGGGACCCTTATGGGAAAAAAAAAAAAAAGAGGCAGGAAATTAGGGCATAATTAGATGTGTGCTTCTAGAAGCTTCGTGGGACCCAGTATTATGTAAGGAGTTAAGAAGTTTTAAATGAAGGACAAAAAATAGGTTAAAAACTTAAAGAAAATATTTAGTCATGCATGTTTTTTCAGAGGATTTGAGCATAAAACTTCAGGAGCCTGTAACTCAAAGCCCCTTGGTCACTCCTCAGCGTCTCACACTCTCAGTGATCCCTGCCTCTTATCCACCTTTCTGCCCTCTCCCCTTTCCTCTGTGGAGCACTTATAACAGTTACCTTTATTTACATGTTTAAAATCCCCCTACCTTCTGTATTGGTGTTAGGGATGGGTCTACCACTGTTTGCCCAAGCCTTGCCTTTTACTATTCCTTTGTTTGCAGGGAGCTGCTGTGTGTGTATTTGGGGAATGCCTGCCTGCTGCCCTTCCCGAGTGAGCCCTGCTCCCCCAGTACACAGCATGCTGCTCATTTCCTTTTTCTGGCACTGGTTCAGATCTGGCCTGGGCTTTGCCCTGCAGCTTCCCTGTGCCAGTGTAACTGACTCAGAGGAGGGTCGATGCCTCCGTTTCTAACCTTCCTCATTTTTTACAGATCTCTTTAGGTGTTTGATGGATAAACCGTCTGAGTTATAGTAAAGGTAACTATCATTGCTTCAGAGCGTGCCAAGGCCAGGCTGACTTCATCAGAGGCTTTGTGGAATGCTTTATTTCATTTAATCCTAACAACACGACTGTGAGTTAGATATCATTGTCATCATGTGCTTCCTAGAGGTGAAGTCACTGTGGCTTGACCAGACTGAGTAACTTGCTCAGAGCCACAGAGCTAGTAGGCGGTTCCTCTGCATGGATCACCCACCGACCCCACTTGCCCTGGGGAAGCTTTTATTTGGGATCGAAGATCAGCGATGAGGCCCTTTACCAACCTGACTCAGGTGGAAATGTGCTACTGCAGAAGGCTGTCCCACAGTAGATTCTGAATTTCCTTCCAGAAGAGGTCATTTTCCTGAGGATAAATAGTGGGACAAAAGACAATTAAAGATTCTTATTTCCAGATATCCTCAATGTGTCCTGGGAGAATAAAACCTACTATTAAATGTGTTGAAAGTGTATTTACACATGACTGTCTGATAAATGGTCACTACAGGGAAGTTTGCAGGAATTTTACTTTTCAAATGGGTTTATTCTTTTCTGAAAGAAAATAGTATATCCCCCTTTTGTTCGCTTTACTACTTTTCAAGACCAGATAACATGTTGATGATCACGGTATAAACCTACTAGTATATTTTCATTCTAAAGAATGGAACAATATAGAAAGAGTCACATACAAATTACTTGGAGAAAGATCATTCAGTGAGGCTTACATTAAAAAAAAATCCGATACTAGATGTGAAATGATAATGCCTGTTAGTACTGGTAGTATACTGATATCTTGTTATTGTTACATTAAAGCAAGGTGAAATATCAACCACTTCTAATATTATTCATCAGGATGCTAAGAGTAACATGCGCTCACTGAACATTTTTAATTTTTCTTAATACTAGAAATTCTAATGCCTATTTTTGCTGAAGGACTTTTTTTTTACTTTTATGGAGTTTTAATTTTTCTTTTGTATGTAACCTTTTCTTTTTTGAGACAGGGTCTCACTGTGTCACCCAGGCTGGAGTGTAGCTGCCTAATATCGTTCACTGCAGCCACCACATCCTGGGCTCAAGCAATCCTCCCACCTCAGCCTTCTGAGTAGCTGAGACTTACAGGTATCCACCATCACACCCAGCTAATTTTTGTATTTTTTTGTTGGGATGAGATTTCATCATGTTACCCAGTTTGATCTTGAACTCCTGAGCTCAAGCGATCTGCCCATCTTGACCTTCCAAAGTGTTGGGATTACAGGCCTGACCCACTGCGTCTGGCGCATTTGTGTAACTTTAAAAATTACACAAAACTAGTCCAGGTCTCCCTTTACTGTTCACTACATTTTTTCAACATTATTACTTACAGATATTATGTATTCTTTCTTCAATTGATTACTCATATTGGCAGTTACTTTCGTATTTGTTGTATTTCTACCCCTGTTGTTTCTAAATACTTAAACAGGTATGTGCCAGCTCTTGTTTTCCTCTCTACCCACCCCTTAAAATACATGTTTCCATTTCTATGCTTTTCCATCTGCCATCCCAAGAATATATTTTTAGATAGGTGCTGAGGGAGACTCTATTAAAGAATGCATCTTCCAGTATGAAGCTGTGATTCCTACAGTTATATACTGGGACCCGAGGACCTCATGCCACTGAATGTCCTTCCTGTACCAAGTTCAGTATACATTTAGAATGCGTCCCGTGTTCCTCCGCTGCTACTTGGTGTCGGTGCCTGTGAAGCTTTTACTCTGCCCCACTCCTTACAGGATGGTTTGGTTTTATGCCACTGTGGTCTTTTTCTTTTCTTCATTTCCCCCTCTCTTTTCATATCTACATTCTAATCTAGACAACTGTGTTGAGAGTTCTTTCTAGGAAGATTTACAGCAGAATTGTTTTCACTTTTATGGTAAGCTACTCAAAGTTTTTTTTAATGTGTGTATGTACTTCATTAAAAGTTCTCTTTGCATTGCTTTGTTTTGGCTATTTTAATTCACAATAATTGGCAGTGAGCTCTAATATATAAAGCATAGTTTTTTCCACAGTACACTATAGGTGTTGGAATTCCTTACTCAGTGAACCAAATGAGTATATGTTGGGCTATTTGAGTTAAACCAGATTGATTGCTTCAGATTCTTTTGTCTCTTTTAGATCTTCTTTTAGATGCTTTTATGTATAATTTCAAACTGTTTTGCAGCCATCAATCATCTTTTTTTCACTATTGATTATCTAGGAGTTATCTATTTTTAAATGGTTTATGATTTATATACTTCTGTTTCTTGTGCCATTAATTTCACTATTATTGAGTAGATTGTCTGCAAAGTTGGAGTTGAGAAGAAAAAATACATATATCTCTAAATACAGCTGTATTAAATGCTTGAAGAAACACCCTAAAACTTTTGATGAAAGTAACCAGGACAATTTCTTGTTTATCTATTGTATTTATACTTTCATGTATCATGCTGATAAGTGTAGTTGAGAGTTGTAGTTTGGACTTTAATATGGTATTTAAGAAATAATTTCATTGGTGCACATCTCTATTAGTAGGGAAAACAATTGCCATTGTACATTCAAAATTATTAAATTAGTTACTATTAGAGGAACATAGAGTATCTGTCAGATTTCCTCCAGAGAAATAGAACCAGTAGAAGGTACATACACACACACTGGAGATTAATTACAAGGAATTGTGTTATGCGATTTTTGGGTAGCTAGGCAAGTCTGAAATCTGATGAGCAGGTTGGAAATTCTTGGACAGAACTGATGTTGCAGTTTACATGCAGAATTTTTTCTTCCTTACGGAAACCTTAGCTGTGCTCTTAGGCCTTTCATCTGATTGGAGGAGGCTGTTCAGATTACAGAAGATGAGAATGTCCCTCTCTTCAAGGCAACTGATTTCAGCTGTTAGCACATCTACAAATACCTTTAGAGAAACACCTGGATTTGTGTTTGATTGAATAACTTGGGACTATAGCCTCTCCAGGTTACTAAATGTAACTGACAAGAATCCATTGCAAATGCATTGCCAGTTGCTAAGCAGTGTGGATACCCACACTTTCAGGTACCCGTACTGTAGGTATCTAAAAACTATGTGTGTATGTATTGAAAGAGCACATTTATGAAGATTTTACCAAGAGATTATGGGAATTAGTAATAAGGAATAGAAGAGGGAATAGGGAATGACATCAGTCATAGTGATATTTACTTATGGATACCAGGAAGAGTCAAAAAACAGAAAACACCGTTAGACTCTATAAAGCACGGAAGAGGACCTAAGGAAGCAAGTGAAGAATTTCTTCTTTTTCAAATTGAGTTTTGTGGGGAAATTTAATGTCCACTTGAACATCATCAGCCCTGGCATATTAGATTAGGCAGAGATCTGAGATTCTAGACCGATACTCTTACTTTAGAACTGTACAGTTGGAAGTTGGAAACATGAAGACTTTGGGAAGATTCTGTCCTCTTCAATATACACATGGCTTTCAGGAAACCACACTTTCTTGGTCTTTCTCATACCTTACTAGTAACTCCTTCTCTAGTCTCTTTTGTTGGTTCATCCTCTTCTGCACACACCATTCATGCTGGAAGGTGCAGGATTAGTCTTTGGCCTGTCCCAGGTCTGCCTCATTTTCTTAGGGGTCTTACCCAGTGCTGTGGCTGTCAGTGGTCTCTGTGGGCCAAGAACTCTCAAGTTGGTGATCTCGAGCCAGACCTTTCTCCCAATCCTCCAGGTCATATTTGCATCTGCTGATTTAGTCTCTCCATGTTGATGTCTAATAGGCATCTCAAATTTAATTTGTCCAAGTGGAAAAACTCGTTTCTTCTTCACCACCTCACCATCCCTCCCACCCCAATCCACAAGTGCTTGCCTCTCTTACAGATTTTATTTTTTGAACATTGAGATAGATCTTGCTTGTTGCCCATGCTGGCCTTGAACTTCTGGGCTCAGGCACTCCTCCCACCTCAGCTCCCCAAGTTGCTGGCACTACAGGCATGCCCCACCACACCTGGCAGTAGACTTTCCTGTCCCAGCTGATGAGATCACCATCTTCCTGTTTACATAGGCCATAGCCTTTGTAGTCATCCTGGACTTCTGCCTCTCATAGCTCACATCCTATCTATCATGTTCAAAATAGATTCTGAATTTTATAGCTTCTCATCACTACAATCATCTGTTTGAATTATGCCAGTGGTCTCCTAATTAGTCCTCCTAACTAACTCCGTCTTCCCTCATGGGATCTCTTCTCAGTTTGGTAAACACATTGATGCTGAAAGTGAGAACACATGACTCATTTGCACAGAGCTCCTCCCTGGTGCCTCAGTTCTCTTAGAGAAAACCCAGTGATGAGGTCTCTGTTGTCACCTCTCAGGCCCACCTTTCACCTGCCGTCTCCCTCCTGCACTGCTCCGGTGTGCTGGGCTCTTCGCAAGGCGTGCCCCCTCTTCAGTGCCCTTTATTATCTGGATTATTGCTTTGCCAGATTTTCTCATGTAGTAATGAGCTGAAACCAGCTCTTATAAGGTGGGCCAATTCTTAAACTTTAAGGAATTTTGTGAACTGGTTGCCATTCTTTTCGTAGGCTGAAATTGGCCACGGTGGAGGCTTTTCACCATAGGAATGAGCAAGCCCTGCAGATTAGTTCCTCACTCCACCCCCAGCCTCAGAGGGGCTGCTAACTGTTTACCACCAGGTCACCCTCACAGCTGATCATTACCCTTCATCCCTTTGCTCACCGCTTCCCTTCTCAGTGAGGCCCGTCCTTACTGTTGAATTTAAAGTTGGCGGTACTCCCAAACCTCCTCACCCTGCTCTGTTGTTTCCAGTAGCACTTGTTATTTTTAAACATGCTATGTGAGTGTGTGATTTATGAAGTTTTGTTTGCTATTTATTACCTGTGTTCACCCAGGTGCTCACCACAGTGACTGGTACGTAAAAGGCCCTTAGTGAATAAATGAATTGAAAGGTTGTTGCTAATGATGTTAATTGCAGAATCATTTCAAGGCTTCTATGCCAGGTACTAAGAGAGAAAGGGATTTGTTTGTGTGTTTTGTTTTAGAGCATCACTGGTGAATTTGAGCCATGTGCATAGATTTTAGGAAATTCCGTGATGAAACTCATGAAAAAGAGGTATAGTCAGTCTTCTAGGTTATCCCTAGACTCAAGTATCCAGCTTTCTTTGTAAAAATGTCAGCGTCATTAGGAACTATGAATCCTTCATGTTATCTCCTATGTTTGTACCTTATTACTAACGTTGCAGTCCTAAAATTGTGAACTTTCTTTTTCGTGAAAATTTACATTTTGGATTACAGTTTAATATTATGTTCCTGAGGTGAGATTCATAGTCCTTATTCTTAAGATTAGATTAAGATAGCTTAATCTTACATGATTTAGATTTCTTTGGTCTTTGTGTTATTTTGGTCAGACATTTATGCGTTAATATTTTTTGGAAAGGTTGCCTAAGATTTTTTTATTCTGTTGGATACTAGGCTGTAGGCTCTTTCAGATCCTAGCTTACCTTATTCATGGCTAAATTGCCTGCACCACTTAGCAAATGTGGTAGAAACGACAGGTGCCTAATAAAAGGATCTTTGATTTAACTCAGTAGCCAATTTCACTTTCTTTGTGTTGGCCCATAAATTTACAGCCTCTTTGAAACTCCATTATAACATTGTTAAGTGCACTTCTCATATTTGAAGTAAATTATTTTATAATTTGCTTATATAAAACAAAGTGTTTCAAAAATTTTTAAATTCTTATTACTGTGTTTAAATCTTTTTAATAATGATTTATGACACTTAATGGAGTAACAATATTGTTCATATTGATGCTTTCAGCTGCGTTTCCTTCTATCCTCGTATTGTTCCTTGTTAGGTCATTAGTTTGTTTTTGAAAAACAGTGACGCCTTTTTGACCCTGGAAGTTTTTCCCTAGTGATGTGTGTGTGAGATTGCTTTTCATTTTCTTTGACCTGTTGAGTGTGTCATTTAGACAAATGTTTGCTTATTTTATATACTATATTGTTCCCTTTTCGGCTATGCTATTTATTTATTTATTATTTTTTGAGACAGAATATCGCTCTGTTGCCCAGGATGGAGTGCAGTGTTGGAATCTCGGCTCATTGCAACTTCCGCCTCCTGGGTTCAAGTGATTCTCATGCCTCAGTCTCCCAAGTAGCTGGGGCATGAACCAACACGCCCAGCTAATTTTTGTATTTTTAGTAGAGACAGGGTTTCTCCATGTTGGCCAGGCTGCTCTTGAACTCCTGACCTCAGATGACCTGCCCGTCTTGGCCTCCCAAAGTGCTGGAATTACAGGCATGAGCCACCGTGCCTGGCCCTTCTGTGTTATTTAATACTAACTTTTCATGGGCTTTATAGATGTAAGTATGTTTCTCACATCTATCCACTTAAGGAGTTGAGCTTCCTGCACGAGACATAGTAATGCTTAACCAAAAATACTTTGACGAATGAGTATATTGGGCATATGTGTTTTATATTTCTATTTTTTGTAGTATTTTCTCTTAATTACTACTTTTTGAGTGCTTCCTGCTTCATCTTCTTTGGAAACTAACCCTGTTAAAATAAACCAAATATTTATATAAATAAAACATATGTAAGTTCTAAACTATCTGTATTTCTAGATCGTTTATATTTATTCAGTCATATTAAGATTACAGAGTTAAAAATGAAAAATTGCATAGTTTTTACCTTAACACAAATTTGATTCCAGTGGAGACGTATATCTTCTCTTAGAATAAAATGAACAAAAGTATACCTTATCCACACTTCATCTTTACTTTTTCATTTGTTTAAAAATGATGATTAAAAGTGTATTACAGAAGATAACAGCACAATGAAAGAATTCTCTTACCTATATGCTTCCTATGCATGGGACTAGCAAATCTGATCTTATTTAATACGATGATTTATTCTCAGTGTCTGTAAACTTATACTCATACTGGAGGGAATGAGATTATGCTTGGAGAATCCCAAAATCTTGCTTTAATTTTTTTTTCCTTTTTCTGCTATCTTGGTTTATGCTAGAACTATGCAAGAAATATGTATTGAATTTATCAAGAGTACACAGATCTTACCTTACAGCATAACAGCAGCCCTTTGAAGGGATAAGCCATGTTCCACTTGTGTTTATTTATAATAACCTCATATAGTAAATGTATGATTTTATATAAAATCATATTTATATAATTGTCTTAGTAAATGACTGGAAAAAATTCCAACTTTATTAAATATGCAACTTAGTTTAAACATGAAGCATGAACTATATTCTAGAAAAATGTTTCTAAGGTGTTAAAAATATAGATGAAAGTGTTGAATTTCAGGAAAAATTGATGTAAAACAATTAGGCCGTAAATACTCTCAAGTCTCAAGCACTGCCACGAAACATTGTCAGCCGGCCTATGTCCACCCCTCCAACCTTGACTCTACTGCCCTGCTCCTCTACACGCTTGCTGACACCATCCTGAGTCTTTTTCCCTCCTTGGCTGAGCCGTGCTTTTCCTTCCCCCATGGCTTGCTTCTCCTCCCCCATGGCGTGAGCTTCTCAGAATCCTCCCCTGAGTTTCCACAGTTGGACGGTGAACCCCTCTGTGAGCTGGAGCACCCTTGAGCACAAGGCACTTGCCTGTGTCATAGCATTTCTGCCCACTTGGAAATCCAGCTTCCCTCAGGACTTCAGATTCTTCTCTAAGGCACAAATTGCATTTTGTTCTCCTTTGCATGCCTGTGTTCATGCCCTTAACACAAGTATTTATGATGAATGACTAAAGTAGTTTGAATGATATATTTAATATGCATCTGTATTATTGATCTAATAATGGCTTTTTAAATAGTAAGTTAAATTAATACTTGTATTCAAAATATACCTCAAAAAGATACATATTTATATACACATATAAATGGTAGTTATCTTTTATAAGAAATATTGAAAACACAATCTGACATTTTTCAAAATTTTTAAATTATTTAAAATATAAATTTGTAAAAATTACCCATGCAGAATTATATATTTAGAGTCATCAAAATGGGGAAACACCATGAGAAAACAAGATAAAATGCTTTTTAAGGTCCTGTCCTAGGGAATCTGATGGGGCCCAGAGGGAGTGCCATGATAGGGTTTTGAAAGGCCACCAGTAAAGGACTCTTCAATGTTAAACTCATCCTTGATGCGTCTGCCCTAAATAAGCTGAAGAGAAATCAGCCTAAGAAGAGACTAAGGGCACATAGGCATCCAACTAATGATTGAAAAGCAAGTTCTGAAAATGAAATACCAGAAGGAAGAAGAGCCAGGTGATCCTGATTGATGATTCCAGAGTAAAGCGTGTGGCTCAGGCCATCTGTGACCCACATAAAGAGAGCAGGATGCTCTGCTGCCTTCAGGGTGCCCGGCTTGAAGGCAACCAGAAGGGCAAAAGGGATCCCAGAGAGAATGCAAGAATTGTTACTTAATTTTAATCAACCTTAAATTTCTTCATCGTAAATTAAAATTTATAATAATTGAAAAGAAAGCACTGTGAAATGTTGGTGATGCTAAAGTTCTCCTCCTTGAGTTTATGTTTGCTTTAAATGTGTTTGGAATCAACCAGCGGTGTTTGGTGATTTACCAGATAATCTACTAAGAGATGTCTTTTGCTGAAAACCAGTAATGGAGAGATAGCGAGAATTAGCTTCTACAACTTTTCAGTTTGGAAATGCATTATAAAACATGATTTTCATCTAAACATAAAAGAATTATTTAACCTTTTTCATTATAGTAAGGATTATTGATATCGCAAGCCATTAGAAATGAAGAATACTTTTTATTCCCATTTAATTTCCTTTATTTCTTAGTTGTTTATTTTGTTGGCATTCAAAAAATGAGAAAATTCTACAAAGTTCATAATTTGATTGTATTTTTAAGTCATTTCATCATCAGAAGGAAATTACACTGTAACTAAAAGCTTAAGTGAATGCTGATCTATTTGAAGAAAGTACTAAAATATACAATGAAGTTTTGCAAGGAAAAGATTGAGTTTAACTGTACAGCATGAGCTAATTCTTCCAGAAGGTGTTATCTTCAATGAAGAGTGCTTTTACAAAAATGTTGGGGAGATACATAATAGCAGAGAATAAGTAAATCCATTCATAATTGAAGATTGAGATGAATTAATGAAATTAGTTTTAAAATGGTTGGGCTACCAACTGATTATGTAAGTTAGTTGTTAATATAGGAAAAAAAAAAATCCCTCACACTTTGAAATGAGGCCCTAGACAGGCAGAGGAACTGGTAAATATAGCTACTTAAAATCTAAGTAAAATAATTCCTTGAAATTTGAGTAAATCTATATCAACTTGGCTCTTTTGTATGCAACTTAGGGTTTTTAGGAAAGTATCTAATTAACTTCATGCCTCACTAGAAATTATTTTTGAGATAGAAATTATTTTTGAGAGATGCTAGTGAATCAGGAGGAAATGTGAACATTCAAAATGGTCTATTACAATCTTATAAATCTTAGAATAGCATTAAGAATATGGTCACAGAATTAGAAATTATTGATATTCAATCATTTTATATAAAATATATCCTAACAAACAGCTGAAAGTAGCATCAGTTCATATACAGTGTTGGAAAAGCATTGTATTAATAAACCTTTTCTAACAATGTCTGAACTGGGATATTAAAACGTCTTTTTTTTTTTTTTTTTGGAGACGGAATCTGCTCTGTCACCCAGGCTGGAGTGCATTGGTGCTATCTCGGCTCACCGCACCCTCTGCCTCCCGGATTCAAGCAATTCTCCTGCCTCGGCCTCCTGAGTAGCTGGGATTACAGGTGCATGCCACCACGCCCAGCTAATTTTTGTATTAGTAGAGATGGGGTTTCACCATGTTGTCCAGGCTGGTCTTGAACCCCTGACCTCAGGTGATCCGCCTGCCTTGGCCTCCCAAAGTGCTGGGATTACAGGTGTGAGCCACTGCCTTTTAAGGCATCGAAGTCTTCCTTTAAATATTGAACACCTTTAGAGAATGTAAAAATAATTTTATCTTAAAAAGTGGTTTACAGCCAGGCACCTTGGCTCACGCCTGTAACCCCAGCACTTTGGGAGGCTGAGGCTGGCGGAACATGAGGTCAGGAGTTCGAGACCAGCCTGGCCAACGTGGTGAAACACTGTCTTGACTAAAAAAGTAGAAAAATTAGCTGGGTGTGGTGGTGCACACCTGTAATCCAGCTACTCGGGAGGCTGAGGCAGGAGAATCACTTGAACCCAGGAGGCGGAGGTTGCAGTGAGCCAAGATTCTGCCACTGCACTCCAGCCTGGGCGACAGAGCAAGACTTAGTCTCAAAAAAAAAGTGGTTTACATGAAGTTTTTCTGTTTGCACTTTTGCTGTTTGCTCAAAATGATTCTCTTAGGATGTTCTACTGAGAGATACCTTGCCTTTATAGACTCGGTAACCAATTTATTTTCTTTTGCAATAGAGTTTGAATTACATTTAAGATTAATTTTTTACATGCTTTAGTAAGAATAAATAAGCAAAATAATGAAAAACAGTGTTTCCCCCTACAATCCACAAGCATAAACATTAAGGAACACAGCTTTGAAGGGTGTTTATATGGGACAGTGTTTAACAGAAAGTCCTATTACAATATTAACTCTAAATGCATCTCACTTCTCTCATATCAACCACTCCATGTTTTTCTCTCTAGGCCTTAGCTGAAAAATACTTGGCTTTCTATCTTTCCTCTAAGACCTCTTCCCACTTCAAAACTGTTATCGTTGAATTATTAATTTCAATTCAAAAGCTCTTTGCTTTAAAGTTATAAGGGTCTAGGTTTTCATGATTCTCATCAAGAGTTAAAATCTTACTGGTTCTCATCTTTTTAACTTTCTATTTTTTAATTTCTTTTTTTCTCTTTTGGCAAACATGAGGAAGAAACTGCCAGCAGAAATACAGGTGGAAGCACCTCCTCCTATAGCCTTCTCTTGTATTTTTAAAGCAGCTTTGTCATATGGTTAATGAAGGAGAAAGTCGACAACATGTGTAGTGTGTATGTCTGCTGTCAGCAGATTGCAGTGTGTGACCATGTTTGTTTCCAGTTATCTGAAGTATCTTCCCAATCTGATATCTCTTCCTTTAAAGAATTTTTTGTCATTTAAAAATAATCATGTTTATTCTATGATATGTATAAAATGAGGTAAAATACAAAAAAAAAAAAAAAACCCGCTACCCAGCACAGTGTTTTCATCCATCTCTCACGTTGGGAACCTTTCATCCAAGATACACCTTTTTGGATGTAAGGCTCTCATGTAAGGCTATTGTTGTGTGTGTATACTGACTAGTTTTTTCAGCTGGACTTTTTATAAACTTAAATTTAGAAGTGATGCCTTTTTTTCTAATTACAAATTTGTTTATTTCTAGAAATTATTACCTTGAAATCCATATATTTTATAGCGTGACAAACCTGAACTCATATAGGATTTTTCACAGACATACATTGTTTTCCAGACTTATTATATATTTCATTGAAACATGTCTGAGGACCATAAACTACAGCTTAATAATGATATGAATTGAGAAACGTTGAGAAGAACTGAGGAGTTGCTTGTTGCGCCACATTTCTGTTTCAGATGTTAAGGAAGTTTATCAATGATTTGAAATAAGGTCAGCAGAGTCATTTTTGGGTGATACTTGACTGGAAAGTTTTGGAGTTTCTTGAAGAAATTGAAACAATAAAACCGTAAAAAAGAATGAAAAGAAGGTACAGGAAGTAAGGCCAGTGCTTACACTGGGTTGTGACGGATGCTTTATGTCTGCATGGGCATGTGGGCAAGATGATGGCTGCTGTAATTCAGCTGCCTAATCCTTGGTTTCAATGAACATCTCATCTTTGGTTTCATTGTTTTGCAGAAGCTAGAAAATAAAATATAACAAAGAAACAGAATGTAAATTTGATAAAATATTTCATATTTTTATATAAATACCTCAGTAGGCAAAACTTTTTATTCCTCAAGTTATAACACTGATCATTGGAGACACATGGGCAAGAGTTGAGCCGTAAGGCCAGCAGCATCTTTTTCTCGCTTCAGCTCCTGACGTTGACATACTTTCATGTACCCAAAGTGTTGCCCCGTTTCCACAGTATAAAGGTGAGAAGATCTCTGGCTAGAATTTAGGCTACTTTCATAGAGGCTATTCATAAGCTGTGTCCCTGGGACAAGTTTCTAAACCATCCTGAGCCTTTGTTATTGTGATGTATGCGTGAATATTAGATTGTCATCAAAGTCTGTTTCACAGTCAATTCTAGCTTGAAAATTCTGCGTTGTACTGAAGTGGCAAACCATGGATTTGAAGTCACATGAATTTGGATTCCTTCAATGCCACTTCTTGTGGTGACTTTGGGCTACTTTTGTTTCTTTTTTTATTTTTTTATTTTTTTATTTTTTTGTTGCTGTTGTTGTTGAGACGGGGTTTTTCTCTTGTCACTCAGGCCGGAGTGCAGTGGCGCAATCTCGGCTCACTGCAACCTCCGCCTCCCGGTTTCAAGCAATTCTCCTGCCTCAGCCTCCCAAGTAGCTGGGATTACAGGCGCCTGCCACAACACCCAGATAATTTTTTGTATTTTTAGTAGATACGGGGTTTCACTATATTGGGCAAGCTGGTCTCGAACTCCTGACCTCGTGATCCGCCTGCCTGTGCCTCCCAGAGTGCTGGGATTACAGTCGTGAGCCACTGCACCCCGCCGTTTCTTTGCTTTTCTAAGCACAGCTTTTTCATCTCTTAAAAGGTAGTTGTAATGTTTACCTTATAGAGGCATTTTGAGGTGTAAATGAGACCACATCTGTACAGTTCCACAGAGTATCTTCTTTAGATGAGAAAGTGTGTGGTCAGGGGTGGGGGAGGGGGAGTTGTCAGACTCTGTGCCTTGAGACCCTGGGTTCACAGCCATGAGCAAAGCAGAACAGTAGCGGTGCCCTGTCCTCTGCAACTCCGTGCTCTTCAGTCTTTAGTGCATTCCTGCCTACACCTGTGCACCTGCTTAGACAGTCATCCTTCCAGCGATGTCCTGAGAAAGAGACGAAGGAGATTCCCTGAGACTTACCACCATGGGTAGCATGCTTCTGGAGGAAATGAGTGCCAGCTTCAAGAAAAGATACTAAGATTGAAATCTCCTATTTATGTACTGTGGAATATTGAAAAGTTGGCTGTGTAGAGTTTGATTTCCATTTAGTGCATGTAAGATAAGCTAACAAAACATTTTGTTTTTACTGGTCTTTGAACCTTTTATTAATGAATAAGTATAACTTATTTTCATAAGGAGGCTAATCCTTTCAGAAGAAAGCCTTTTGACTATGAGGCCATATGTTAAAATTAGAGGGAAAAATAGCCCCATTCATGAAATTATACCTGAAGCTGTGGAATAGGTGAATGGTACATTGTTTCTTTGATTGTGTCTCTTTTGTTGGAAGTTAAAGGGTTTTCCAATGAAATTTAAAAAACACTGAACACTACAAATATTTACCATTTTTGCACTTTTATTTTACTAAAAGGTACAAGTCTATCTCGTTTTAAATGTTTTAGTGAAACACTGTTTTAAATCTTTTAGTGAAAACTCAAGATATTTTTTAAAAACTTGATTCCATGGTTAATGGATAGATTTCTTTGTTGCCCAATTTTCCTCTTCTTTCCTTTGATTTGTTTCTCCTAAAAAACTTGAGGTGGGTCACTTCTTCAGCTTTAGTATATAGCTCTTAATTGATGTCCAGGGTGTCATCTTAATTCATACTTCTCTGTCTGTTCTGTCCACGCATTCTACTCCTTTCCCTCTTTTCCTCCTTTCACTTGCCAGTGCGCCTGTTTCCGTACCCTACCTTATGGCAGATGCACTCCAATGCCAGCGGATCTAATCTATGAATTCAACGAATATTTTTATTTCTTAAATGTATAGATTTGACCAACCCTAAAACTTGATTACTTATACTCTTTTCTTTGGTTTATAACAAATAAAGGCTGATGCTTTCAGTTCCTTTCAGTTTCTGCTCAAATACTATTCTATTAGAAAAGTTTTCTCTGACTGTTCAGTTTCAAATGGTACTCCACACCCATGTAGCAGCCCCTTACTTGCTTGATTTTTCTTCATAGCACTGACCTTCGTGTTCCGTATTATGTTTATTCAGTTTTTCCAACCACTAATAAAGAACTCTCAACGAGAGCACAAACTGGGTGTTTTCTTGTCCATTGCTATTATCATCAGCACCTGGATTAGAGTGTCTCAAACTGCATTAGGCTCTCAATAAATATTTCTTAAATGAATGAGTGATTAGAATTCAAACTGTATATCTGGAGGTCCATAAAAATAATTCCCCTGATAAGGATTCTTTTTGCCTGTCTGCTATTACTTACGGTGTTCTTTGGTTTGCATGGAAAACTATGGTTCTCCTTGATACACATTTTGAAGATAAATTAACGTGTAGAAAATGTTTAAAAGTATTTTTATAAACTCAGTTCCTAGCAGTGATATCGTAATAGGACTGATTATTCAAACGTCTTTTCTTAAGTATAAATTGTACAGTTGTTCTTGGGAAGTGTTTATGCTCCATGCAAGTATGATCTATGAGACATTTCATTATTGCCGCGAGTTCTCGCTATTCCTGTGCATACTTATGTGAGCCACAAGTTACTGACACATTTCTTTCTTTTTTAACAAGCAGAGAACATGTATAATCATGGCAGTATTACCTGATATAAAACATTTATGTGATTTTCATGATTCTGAAAATTAGAGAAATGTCATGAGTGGTTACACATTTATGTATTATACTTATATACGTGCATTTGAAGTATTTTACATTATGAGAAACTTGGGAGTATGGCCACCTGAATGTGACCCAGGCGCAAGGGCGCCAGGCTGTGCGTGAGGTGTGGAGCATGGCAATTGGTCCTGGTGACCAAGATTAATGAAACTCAGATGGGTTTTAATTAGTGCAGCTGCAGTCATCAATTATCTACTGAACACAAATATTGTTATATTTGGGAAATTCTTGATTTATTTTATTCCACTGGCCAGCAGATTTAGATGAATGAGTTCTCATCATAAACATTCTGAGAAAAATCGCCAGAGGCCACAGTTTATTATTTAGGACACAATCAGCAAGAGTGAACAATACAGAACAAAACGATGCAAAGTGCCCTTAGCATTCATTTGGAATTCTTGCTGAAATGTTCGGCTTGTACAGGTTGTCAAAAACATTAGGGCATCTTGAACAAAAGTTAGAGCAGTCTATCAAGAAAGGAATGTGCAATTCTGATTATCGAGAGGGTGCTCCTTAAGAGACATCAGAGCGCATGCACTGAAAGGGTAGCAGCCGCATGGCAGTGGTTGAGTCATAGAGGCATCTCCTGCTCCACTCCAAGGACACATTGTCACGGGAGCATGGACAGGCGCCTACCGCGGCAGAGAATAGGAACGCTGAGTCAGGACTTTCTGGTCCTAAAAACATTCTGTGTTTATCTGTATGCATGGATGCATGCTACACACACACACACACGCGTGCGCGCGCGCGCATTGCTGGCTTAATTTTTCTTCTAAAGTAATTTAAAAGAAATTTTAAAAGTAATTTTTAAAATTTATACCCTTGAATTAAACAGGTATAGGAAATATGCATAACTTTTGAGGGGAGGGAATAGTATTTATACCTAAAAAAGAACTGTGACACATGTCAAATTGACAACTAGCTGTATCAAACTAAGATAATTTTCACATTTGTAAGTTAAATTTGGAACAAAGTCTGGAATTATTTTTAGAATGAAGACTATATAATATAAATTTTTATTATTAAATATAGTAGCATTATTTCTGAGCAAGTTTTCTCATAGTTTGTAATTTAATATCTTGAGCTCTGTAATTTAGTGAGAGTATCTGGTAGAGTTTTGTAATAATAGCTACACATTAAACATGATTTCATTTCTTCACTTTCTTATAATATCAAATATCTGTCAAATCTTATTCAACAGAAGGGGGCAAAAGAAGGAAGTGAGCTTGGGTGCACATTCTCGTTTTAAATTAGAGTGTAAGGTGGTAGCCAAGAAGGCTGTTCTGAAAAATGAGGTGTAAGGCATAACCAAGGCTTCATAAAAAATCAATTGCAAATGATTTTTTCAAGGTTTGTGATGTGATACTTGATTTATATTAGGTTAGTAGTTCACTTCTGAAATACATTTATTACAATTTTCTAAATCTTGTATTATGTATACAATTTCTGTTTGTTGTATAATTTCATAGTCAACTGATTCTTTAATGGATTAGTCAAATTAATTAATATCACAATTTAATCCAAATTATGATTCCCTAAGGAACAAGAAACTGTGGCTAGTTTCTAAGTGTGGATCATGTTGGCTGGTATTCGTTCTGGCTGAGAAGGTCCACCCTTTTCCCTAGGAAAGGAAAAAACATATCAAATGTGTGTACATCTTTGCTACACTAGATTAGAATGGCTTTTATCATATCTGAATTGTCAGAGAGCTTGCAATTAATGCTCCTAGCCACTACTGTTGTCTTTGTATCATTTCATAAATATTGTGATTTCTGAGCATACTTCTATGGCATTCATGTTTTATAGAGTAAATCGTAGAAAGCCTTCCGTTTTCCAGTTAACAGATGGAGGAGCTTTTGTTCACTGAACCAAGTTTCTTAGGAGGAGGATTTTATTTGTTTTGCATTCATTCATTTGTGATTATACTTCACCACTCAGGAACACATCCTGTACCTCTGAACTGACTTGTCTGAGTGGCCAGACATCCTGAGATTGGGGCCAGAGTTGTCTTCTTTGCATCGTTAGGCTTTACGATTATAGATTTTGGTTTGTAATTGAATAGTTATTCTTTTTCATAAAGTTTTAAAGAATTTAATATGCCTGTGATCTTAACATTCACCTTTAACTGTAACTCATATGTCCTTCATTACAAAGAGTCTGCAGCGCTACCTGTCAGAACCATCTGTACTTCTGCTCATTTCCAGCATGTTATCCTTGTTGCTTTACTTGTCTGTGTTGCTGCTCTCTGTTTGTTCATCTGTCCATCCCCACTGTGTACCCACCCAGCAATCTACCTCAAAATTAAGGAGACAGTTTTCCAAGTCTGACAAGCAGTAGGAGACAAGTGTGGCTTAAGTGTGGTGTGCACAACGGTAGTGCTAATAGACCAGGAGGGGATGCGAGCGGGGCTTAGATTATGTCAGTTCTTAGAAGTCATGGTAAAGAATTGGGATTTTGTTTTCGGATCAGTGGGAAGCCACTGGACAAATTTTAATGACTTCATGGCAGAATTTATTGATCATTTAGTTTCCAGACCTCTTAACATTACCTGTCACATATATAATGGTTTGCGAATGTCTGGTGGATGAGTGAGGGAGCCCAGCCTCTCTGACTGCTTTACAGGGTCAACGTAAGGGCTTTAATGTCTTGCACCACAGCGTCCACCCCTGGGGACAGGTGATACAGGAGGTAGTGCTTTATGACTAAAAGAGTCCTAGACAAAAGTCAAAAGATCTGTGTTTTACCACTCTCCAGCAGTTTATGGAAGTCCTAAATTTTGTTTCCTTAGTTGTAAAATAAGTGTGTTAGATAATTTTTAAGATTACTTGGTATTCTAATGTTCTTTGATTATATATAGTGTTTACTGTGAGAAATGTGTCTTCTAATCAGCATAGTATGAGCTACCTACATGGAGATAAATAAGCATCTCTTACAAAATTCATACTTTTGCTGTAACAAGTAGTGATAATTTTACACAAACACTTTATTTCCTTGGTTTTGAATCTATAATGTAAAACATTAGCTTATGAGGCCCTGTGACATTTCTTGTCAAAGAATGAAAAGTTTAAGCTTTAGTTATTATGGCAAAATAATAACATTAATTTTCCCATGAAGATTTTGAAAAATAATCTCCCCCTTTAAAAATATTTATTGAGATTGGATTGTTTTTCTCAATTCCTTTTTTTAATAATCAAATATTTCATACATACAACAATATATATTACACACCCAATGCACTACACAGACACACGCACATAGCCTATATATATAGTATCAAGAATAATGACAGAAACAACCTTATAGCACCCACGCAGCTTAAGACATGCACCCGAACCGCTGCCTTTGAAGTGTTCTGCGGGCTTCTCTCTGGCTGCATCCTTTTCATTTCCCCAGAGCTGACCACTGTCCAGATTTCTGTTTCTCATATTAAACATAGATTATTGAAACCCAGTACTAACTTATAGATTAGTGAAATATTTCTTTCTTGTTAGGCATTTTTATTCTCAATCTATATATAGTTTTCAATTTCCAGTCTTTAGAACACACCATTATGTGTTCTCTAAAAAATATTTTATATTTCTTTGGAAACTTATTCTGTTAGTAAATGGAAATGACTTAATAACTCAACCTATAAATAAGTTGTGCTTAGTTTCACTGATGCTTTAGAATTTGGACTCTGGCCTCAGTACAAGACATTTGCAAACCATCAGATCTATTGGTTTTGCTAAGATTGTTTGTTCTGTTTTGTAGGCTAGGGTGCATACCTACGGGACTTTTATTTCAATAGGCCACTATTGATTTGAAAACACATTAACTTTATCATGCTAAAGCTTTGTTGATGCTTATTGCTAAAGAAGGATTTTCAAAATGTGATCCATAATAATAAAGCAAAATGTATGTTTAAAATTGTTTAACAGTCTTTGGAAGATACATGTAGCATAATTTAACATTAATAATCACAAAAGCTTGGCACTTTTAAATCCAATATCCAATATTTTTTTGAACCTTTTATCTCTTAGTTTTCATATTCCCAAAAGCCATAATGTGAAATTACTATTACTTTTAGTGTTTCATAAATTTCAAAATAATTTAAAAGAATAACAATATGAATAAAATGTTCTGATATTTAATACATACAGATTATGTTTTTGCACTCATAATCTTGGGGTTGTACATTTCCACCATAAGATTTCTCAAAAGTTGCAATGGGTTTTGTAAAAATAGCAAATATCCTCTAGCAAATATCTTCTGGCCTCTTGTATAATGCATGCAACTTATTGTAAATTAACTGTTTGTTTGAAGCTTATCTGAATTCTCGTTGGGGGTAGCTGTGAAGAGGGAGGGTGGAAACACCTAACAACAGGAGAGATTATTTGGTGCTGGAAGTTATACTTTACATTTTTGCTTTATCCCATTCAATTTGACTTGATACACACCTCACACTGAAAGGCGTTTAGAGAACTGCCGTATTATCACTTTGTCAAAGGCTGTGACAACAGCCCTAACAATAAGAGAGTCTTCCCTTTTGTTTACAACACTTACATGTCTTGGCGATTAGAACTTTCCCTTTCTTCTCTGAATAAAATTGTTTTGTTCGGACTTTTTTTGTTCTAGTGAGGAGAAGGAAATAAAAGCAACCCTATTTTCTATTACAAATTATCATAAATATTGGAGATGCAGATTTTTCTTAGATCATTAGCATATCATGCTGCGACCCACACCAGAATGTACCATTAACAAAGCAGCCTTCATGTAATTAATGTAAATAATATGGAATACAGCTTGAGTTACCCAGTCAGCCTTGGCAAAAGCATTTGTCACAACGCATCATCTAAGGAGCTCGGCCCCAATTCAAATTAAACTTCATGGGTTTGCGCCTTTATTTTTTCCTCTCACGCTATAAATTCCTGTGAAACATTTATGACTATAAATTTCTTTGAAACACCTATATAGGAGAAGAAAGCAATCTAGTAAGCTGAAATTAAAATTTTATTATTTACTATGCTTCTGCTGGTGAGGACAATTAGTATCTTTATAAAGCCAGAAATGTAGAACCTGGGGATGCAGCTGAGGGTTTTTCTTCCCATCCTTGGAAGTGTTTTCTGTCCTCTGTAGCTGCCAGCAAATCTAAAGTATGGTTTCTGTCTGCCATTTGCTACTATTGCCCTCTGACTCCAAAACACAGAGGAGCATTGTAAATTTTTCATGAAGAGGTTTCAGTCTGTAAAACAGCAAACAGGAATAATGTTTTAAATGCAATCATTGTCAAGTTTGAACAATGTAATTTATCAAGAGAGCAGTTTGTACTATATAATAAGTTTCATATATTAATACAATTTTTCATCTGATGTCAGGCTTCTGATTTATGAATAGCCCATGATCTAAGGTGATCATTGAATTATAATTCAAGTAATAAGAAGCCAGGAACAAGACACTGGAACTGCTATCCTGCGTTAGCTTACATGCCACCAAGCCAATTTACTAAACAACCGTGGGCTAAATGATACAGTTTTTCTAATTCAAAGAAGGCACTCGTTAATTAGATAAAGGCTAAAGCTCTCATTATTTTTAAATGATTTAAGAACGGGTAAAGATCTTACAGCGTATACTGCAGCTCTAATAGTTCTCTGCTTACTGCCTTGTAATAAGAGTATTAAAGACAGATGGGCAAGGCCGATTTAAACCAATTACAGCGTTTCATGTACACCAGCAGCGATGACTATTCACAGGCACTTCAGAGGCTGATATTCGACGTGTTTCAGATGGCTAACACAGCACTGATTAATGTGATTTATGAATAATTTGTTTTCTTCTGCTAATTTTGGGGGAATAATCATACTTCTGGACTATGTTTAATAGTTTTTGAGAATTATTTCATATTCTTCCTTAATATTTACAAGTATTTTATAGATGGTTAACTTTCTGATAAACCAAAGTAAGGAAATTCCTTGAATTTATTGAGCACCTGTTAGGTGCTAGGCACTAGGCTAGGCTCTGGGGAAATCTGTAACTCATAAATAAGTTTAATTTTAAATCTTTTGATTCTTGTGATGGAAAATGGATAACACATTCTAAAAAAAAATCAGATCATTGTCAGTAATTATTTAAGAAATAAATATAATACTTCAGAAATTCTCATCAAAATACTTGTAAGAAGGTGAATTTGCCTTATAGTAATATCATAGTTTGTAATTATGTGAAAATTATGAGTTCATAAAGTAGCTTTTTTTTTAAATTAATGAAGTACTGAGTACTTGAATCCTTTTGTCCATGTACTTTTATTGTTTGATTATATTTGGTTATATTTTATGTTGATGGCAAATGTATCTTAGGATGTCTCTTTGTGGTGTCATTCCTTTCCTTGGTATTGTGTTTTGGTTGTCTGGCTGTTCTTCCTCCCCTCCCCTCCCCTTTCTTCACCTCCCCTCCTCTCCCCTCCCCTCCCCTTCCTTCCCCACCTTCCTGCCTCCCTTTGCTTCCTTCCCTGACTCCTTCTACTTCTCCCCTTTCTTCCTTCCCTTCCCTCCCTCCCACCCTCTCTTCCTTCCCTTCCTCCCTTCCTTCCTTCATTTCCTACTTCCCCTCCTTTCCTTCCTTCCTCCCTTCCTTTGCTCCCTCCCTCTCTTCTTCCCTCCCTGCCTCCCTCCTTCCCTTCCTCTCTCCCTCCCTTCCCTCCCTCCTTCTTTCCTTTTTTCCTGCCTTCCTTCCTCATGACAGAAATAATGAATGTCCACGTATTAACACCCCCTTTTCTGTAAATATTTTTTATTTTAAATATATTTCCTATGGGTACCATCAATATAATTTGTTTTTGTATTAACCTCCTCTTACTTATTGTTTTCTATTTTGTTGTTGCAGTGGTCATCTTCAGATTCAGCTGATTGTATTTATAGAAAGCATCTACTTTGTACAGCCAAATGGTAGCCATACTACCTATCCTGAAAAATAGTCACTGGCTGGCTTTTTAGTATAGCTTGAATTTGGCATTCCCTTCATGAATTTGTTTTCTGTAAGTTGATATACTCTTTGAGGGAACAGGTAGTACTTGTGTAAGCTGTTTCTTGTGGAGGACGCAGTCTGGGGGCTGTTGGTGACCATCACTTCGCGAGGCTTGCAGGTCCTAGTGGACTGTGACCTTTCTGCCCTGTTCAGTCATCTTCCACTTTTCCTTATTGATCTCAATATTTCATGTAGTTCTTTCAAAATTGTTGGGCATATGCTTAAACATATAGCAATAAATTTCTAGATTCAAGAAAAATATTAATATATGCCCAATAATGTTGAGCATGTGCTTCAAATACCTATGAAAGAAACTGGAAAAGGAAAGGGTTAAAGGAGATCAGGAAAGGACAATCGGACACATGAACAATTTCAGATTGTTCTGCATTTTTCCCTTTTTGCCCTTTTTTTTTTTGTCTTTTTTAAAAAATTTCCTTATCTGAGCAACAAGATACGTTATTAATGGCCCCTGAGTACAGCAAGTTATTTGTTATGGTAACTTTTGACCTGTTTAATAAGTACTCAAGCTCTGTAGTGGAGTTTTTATTGTACTCCACAGTGTACGGTTATGAAGTGTGGTACATAATAAAATAAAAGCAATAATGCTGATATTTCTGAGGGATCCATCAGAGCTGACCTGAAGCAACATATTTCATCTGGTTTGTCTGGGTATGCATGTTGAAAGTTATAGCTGAAATTACTAGAAACAATATTGTGTTTATGACTTCTAATTGTTTACCATTATAAGTAACATCACCCTTTGTGATTCCCAAAACTGTTTCTATCACAGTTCATTAATGCTGGTGTCTAGAAACAAATGAAAAAGACGAGAAATACATTATAGTATTAGGCAGTCAGACGTTTTCAGCTAATGTTAGTATTTAACGTGTAACAGTGGAAAGATCAAATGTGGGGCAGTTCTGAAAGGGAACCAGAGAGCACAGGTCAGTTTTTAGCTGTGGGTAGGTTTTATATGTGTGTAATGTTCAGACCTGTGTTTCATAAAATCATTAATTTAACTCGAGATGGATTTTTGTAGGAAAGTAGAAAGATAATTAAGGAGGAAGCAAATCTTTTCATGAGAAAGTATAGGATAGATTTCACAGCGTTGTCCTGAGAAGGAGAATTGCTTGATATTGGAATAGATTGCCATTTGAATCTAAAAAATACATTTATCTGTGAAAAGATAAATTACTTACTTTGAGATGTTATTTATGTGTTTGCTTGTCTCTTTTCCTTATCAGATTTTATGTACCTGGAGGATAGGCCCTGTGTCCTATTTATCTTTGTATTTCCAGAACACAGGATAGGACCTGGCCCCATGGTAGATGTTTAAAAGATGTTTGTTTAATTGATAAATTAATAGTAGAGATACTTGAACTTTTTTCCTTCCAATAGCTCACAAATAGTGTCATACCTAAGAAAACGAGAAACAAATGGTTTCCTCTCAACGCAGTTAAGATATTCAATACTCCCTTCATGGCTACTGCCTAGCTTTGTCTTATTAAAAGAGAATATGGCCAGGTACAGTGGCTAACGCCTGTAATCTCAACATTTTGGGAGATCGAGGCTGGAGGATTGCTTGAGCCCAGGAGTTTGAGACCAGCCTGGGCAACATTGCAAGACCCTGTCTCTTTTAAAAAATAAAATAATCCATCAGGTGTGGTGGTGCGTGCCTGTGAACCTAGCTTCCCAGAAGGAGGATCCCTTGAGCCTGAGAGTTCAAGGATGCAGTGAGCTATGATTACACCATCGCACTCTAGCCTTGGCAGCAAAGCAAGACCCCATCTCTTAAAAAAAAAGAAGAAGAAGAAGAAGAAGAAGAAAATTCATAGGTCTCCATCACCCAGACCACTTTGAATGCTTTTATTTGTATGAAAATCACATGCCTATATTTGTTGAGAAGTATGTAATTGTTAAATAACTAAAGTTTGACCCAGAATAATTTGTAACTTAGATGCTAAATTGCAGAACCTCTATATTATTATTATTATTATTATTATTATTATTATTATGTCTTAGACAAGCAAAAAGTGAAATCGTCTATTTTCAGCAAGTTCATAATATTTATACAGATACAATTTACTCATTATCTTTCTACTAACATTTTTGTTGCTGCCAAAGTAAGTTTTAAACCATGTTTTTAGATTCATCAAACCGTACCAGTGTGTTAATTCTGTAATTTTTGTTTTGGGTATCATAGTGGGGATAAGAAGTAGGTTAATTAATACCAGATGACTTTTTTCAACATTCTTTCATCTCAGTGTTATGGTTTTTTAGGACTGTGATAAGTCATTGGCATTTCATTCATTTAATGGACTATTGCAAAAATATTCATTATAAGACATGGCAGCTGTAAAAATAGTAACACTTATGTATTACCATTATGTTTTGTGTGATTGTGTTTCATATTTTATAGATAAAGCTATTTAGCTTTATTTCTGAATTATTTCTGAGGTCGTACTGCAAATATGGACACATGAATAAGTGTGTTAAAATGGTTGAGCCTTAAAAATGTACCGTGGGAGCAGTCACCTTTCCCCATCCATTGTGTCCACCTCTTTTTATGTGGCCTGTAATCCTAGGGTTGAAAAGCCTGATTGGACCTCCAGCAAGTACTCTGATGTTAATCAGCCTAGTGTGCAAGACAGAAAAGCTGATAGTTCAAAATTGCACTTTAAGCTAAGACAGACTGTCAGTCTTCAGGAATGGTGGGGAATGGCCTATTTATGTAATCAGATACTAAACCTGGGAGGAAGCTGTCAGGCACATTCTTGTTGTGTAAGCAGCAGGCAAACTGTGCTTTATCTGACAGACAGTGTGTAAATCTGTCCATGCAAAAATCCAAATGTTTAGTTTGCTTCTAGTCACTGTAATAATCTGCTTATTTTCGTCTGCTAGAGCAATGACATCACTTAGCGGAATGTGCTGCAGACAGAAGGCCCAGATAAGGCTATGTTAGTGTCAGTCACTCATTCCTTGATTGGCAAGGAGATAAATAGGAATTTACTCGACGTTTGCTTTCAACTAAAAGAATAGACAACATATTCAGGACAGGAATAACTTTATTTAGCTTGGTTATTTTACATCTGAAGGAAATGGATAGAATACATCGTATCTAATGATAGCTTCTAGGAATGAGTAGCCTACCATATCGATAACGATTGAATAATTGTGCCCAAAGGGTATCTTCTTTGAATTCTTAGGATGTTTGTACTGCTATATATATTTAGTTATTTCATTGACTTTTATATTCGTGTTATATTCAATACCCTTTCATGTTTTTCATTTAAAAAATATTTTTATTTCATTATTTCCTTACTGTAAATGGTAATGATTTTGTGAATATGGATATTTAACTATGAATCTGTAAATTAAATCCTACTCTTGAGGATAAATTGAAGTTTTTAATTCTGAATTTATGACTTTCAAGTCACATAGAGTTACAGATTAATTCAGTGTTTTCATAGGTGCTTAGTGAGAATAGAATATCTTTCCATGATTTAAAGATTAATATTTCATTAGATATTAATTGTGAATAGTATTTTCTTTGATACCCACTGGATAAGCCTTAGAACTTTAGGAATTTTCTTTAAAAGTTCTCTAAAATTGTTTAAATTTGTTATTAAAATCTTCATTTTGGTTTTATCCAATACATAATTCCTTTGTTAACTACAAATAATGGATGGAAACATTGTTGGTTATTTTAAGCAGTGAGGAAACCTAGGTCCTAGAGCAGAGTATTTTATGACCGGTAACTTTACAGAACACACGCCAGAGCTCTCACTCAGGAAAGCTGGCTGCAAGTTGGATCGAGTGTGGCACACACAGTTCCCTGGGTCTACAGATGCTGTAAGTAGCCAGATATGTCTGGGAGCAGCCAAATGTTTTTCTGAGAATTTTAACAACAGTGATAGGAGAGAAATAAAAAAAAATTAAATCATACATTTATGAAACCCTGATGTTAACCTTATAGAATAAATGTATAATTGCAGTTCTGCTGTTTTTACTATAAAGCTGTAGCTATCTTTTTGTTTTGTTTGCCCAAGTACCAAGATATAAAATGCATTTATGTAGTACTGTATCGAAGTTATTTATTACTTTAATACATGATAGTGGGTCCACATAATTTGTCAAATTTTAATTGGTTTTGTCACTTGTCAGAGTCAAATCTCCCAAATTGTCAAATAAATTTATTTTAGAATCATACATCCTAAAATTTGATAATTCTGAAGTTTTTCTTCTTCAGCTTTGCTTCCCTTTTTGCCAACTCTTATTCATCCTGTTAGTCCCTGGTCAGATCTGTGTTAATTCAGGTAAAAGTTAGAATTCAGTCAGAGGACTTGTTTACTTTATAGTAATTAAAATGTGTTAATATTTTTGCCTGTGTTCCCCAGAGGAAAAGTTTCTCATTATTTCTCACTTTTTTTTTTTTTTTTGAGATGAAGTTTCGCTCTTATTGCCCAGGCTGGAGTGCAGTGGCACGATCTTGGCTCATTGCAACCTCCGCCTCCCAGGCTCAAGTGATTCTCCTGCCTCAGCCTCCCAAGTAGCTGGGATTACAGGCACACACCACTACGCCCGGCTATTTTTTATATTTTTAGTAGGGATGGGGTTTCACCATGTTGACCAGGCTGGTCTTGAACTCCTGTCCTCAGGTGATCCTCCCACCTCGGCCTCCCAAAGTGCTGGGATTACAGGTGTGAGCCACTGCACCCGGCTCACTTGGGTTTTTTTTCTAGTTATTTCGTACTTCCACCTCTTCTGCTTGTAAGTGACTTTGTATGTATTCCTTAGTGCTTGATTGCATATTATTTTGAAGAATAATAAATATCAGTAATTAATATAAACTTATTTACTATGCAGAATATTAGAAATTTGGGGAGATATACAACACACATCTCTACATATTCCATGAGGTGTTTGTCAACATGAGGACAAGTGTTTCTTCTGTCTTTTACCACCTCCAGTTCTTAGCTCTTTTGTTTTTGTGAATAGCATCATGTGAATTCCAGTGGAATGTTTTGTCCTTATCTTTTGGTTATTTATACACCATAAGTCTCCTTTTATTTGACTAGTTGCTAGTCTAGATTTTATGAAAAGAAAGCAAAACCATTCTTTATATTGCTACTATCTTTTTATTAAGGATTTTTCAGACTGCAGCGAATTAAAGGACCAGAAGTTATTTTACTGAAGATAACAACTCTATTATGTTTTTCTATTCTAGTCTCACAATTTTAGATGAGACTTTTCAGTTTAATAATTGAGCACCTACTATATGTAAGCATGATGGAACCTAATTGGGGTGTTGGCTACAGTGTGTATTCTCTATTCTTTTGCTGTTACTATTCCACCACCTTTGCATATCTGAACCTCTGGTTTTATAGTATTATAAAGTTATGCCTGGCAGTGTAATTTATTGTAATGTTATTTTCTTATTTTTGTTTTTTTGTTTTTTTAACTATCTTAGACAAATTAAATAATAAAGAAACATTCAAACCTCTGTCTCCTGCAAGTCAGGTCTCTTTATTCCTGAGGATAATTAAATAGCATTTGGAGTGCATGTAGACTCTATGGGCAGGAAATATGACTGAGATAGAATTGTTCACTAATTATGATGGTTGGTTGGGCTGCAGCCACATAGATTGATTACTTTTTTCAAAGATTACTCTTTGATTACTCTTCGTTAGAACCCTTCCTTCTTCTTCTGGAGAGGCATAACCTTTGGTAACATGCCTTCAGAAGTTTGAGAGTCGTACTACACCTTATCCTAGGACTGGATTTGGTATAAGGTTAGTGGAAATTATTATTATAGGGTTTTATTATTGGATCATACTTCGAAGATAATTTATTCTAACTCGACTGACATGTAGAAATTAAGGCTGAAAAAACAAGTAAGCTGCCACTGTCACACAGCTGAGGTGGTGTCAGACTTGGTATCCCTTGCACTTCTGTGGCATGACCTCCTTCAAGCAGTTTGGTTTCCAGTTTTGAATATGTCATTGGGAACATAACTTATCAGAACACTTCTCTTCACATCCTGAGCCTTTGATAAAATTTATGTAAAATTATTGAGTTTTATGAACATTTCTTAATCCATAATTTTTATGACCTTACTGATAGGCACTGTAAATGATACCAAAGAATGAAAATCAAAATATATTACCTTGCATTATTTCGAATTATTTAGGGAGTGTGTGAATATGAAAGTAGAAAATAATTGAAGTGTTAATGTTTATGAGGCAGTGTTGTATCAACTTGTGAGTGGCAAATAAGATCACAATAAGATGAGGATGCTTGCGTAATGTAGAAAATACAAGTGAAATCGTAAGCAAAGATAGGGCATTAGAGAAAGCCTGTCTGGTCTCTAAAGTTTGTTGACATATTTTTTCCATTGAGCACCTAGAACCATGTCCTATAATATGGTGATTGTGTTGTTACTCACTGCTAAGAGAAGATTCTTTAATTGTAATGAACAATATCTATAATTAGCTGTCAGCTCCATAGCGGGATGTATTAATATGAGTTCCCTGCATCTGTGAATACTTGAACCATCTCTTGAAGCCTCTGCTCCTATCTTTGTGCAGATGCTGTACTCACCGCTCACCTGGGACTCTCCTTAGGCACCTGGCCAGGTACTTGGCCAACGCTCAGAGCTGACCCTGGTATCACTTTCACTGCTTTTCCTTCTCAGAGCCAAAAGAGGAGTTGTTGTCATTTGTGTGTGTGTAATTTCTTGGACATCAGTTCATTTCCATCTGAAAAATGTTTTAAAAAGAGAGACAGTAGCAATATAAACAGTTGTGTGGTTTTGTTTTCTTTTTATCATAATATCTAAACTAGCAAGCGATTTAACTTTCATTTTTATTCTTTCCTTGCCCATAATTGAAAAAGTCCCTTTTATTGTTAACCTCATTTTGATAGCTTCAGTTAATTCTGTATGTTTATGTTAGCTTCCCTAACACTATACTTAATGCCAAATATAAATATATTTTATCACCTACATCCTTCCAGTCAGTTTTGATTATGCACTTAATAATATTATAAAGAAACTTAGTTTAATATTTTGAATGCTGGAAGGTATATAATAAATGATAATGTTATTCCACATGGCCGTTTGTTGCAGGTATTGAAAAATTAGTATAAATGATCTATATCCAGTATTTATTGATGTCTATCTGAATTTATCTTTTCAAAATAACTTAGAATATATGAGAAGTAGATTAAATCTGCAAATCTGTTTTGTAAAAAATTCATAATTGCACACATCCAATTTTAAAAATAATTTTCTTTTGTAGTGAAAGTACACTAAATTAATATGTAATTGCTTGCTCTATGAGGTTTTTCCCAATGATACCTCACATATGTGTGTATTCTCTAGTTTTATTTGTGTTTCATTGCCAGTTACCTCAAAGACATTGCTTAGTGGAGGCATGTGTCAGAAACAGTGAAAAACTTGATAGTATTTTATTAACTACTTATTCTCAGTTGCATCACAGTTTAACTTTAAAACCATAAAACTTGTTTTTATGTTAATTCAATCTTTGTATTTTCCCTTGAACTTATGATTTACCAAGGAACAAATAACTCCCTACAACATAATCTTTCAATATGTCTGCATGTCAGAATATTATGATTTAGAGCAGGCTGTGATCTATGTCGGGTTCTACTGTGTCTATGTTGAATTGGTCTACTGCACTAAAATCGCATCTTGGTGATGCTCCAGTGCACAAATGCCCCAAGATATTTACTCTAGAAGTGTAGTGTAACTGCGGCTCTTTGGACTAAGGTCTCTGAAAGGGTCAATTTTGTACTGAACTCTGGGATTACTGGGTAATACATCTCAACCTTTCTAGCTAATCTTACCTTGAGCTCAAATGGTTCCTTAGATCATCCTGACATGCTAGAAGGTCGAGATGATGACAAAGTCCAAGACAATGAAATGCCTAAGTGTGGAAAGCTGCCCTTCCTAACTGCAGCAAATCACACACAGTCACCACCAGAGAGGACAGTCCATTCTAAGTCTAGCATATGTACTCAAATTTCTTGAAATTATGTATCCATAATAGATACATAAAGACCTATAGGATAAGTTGCAAACGTAGCGTATTTGATCGTATATCAGTTGTATGAGTCTATGAAACACTTCTGGGTATTACCAGAATCAATTTTGTGAGAAATAATATATATATATAATTTTAAAAATTATTTGTATGGCATTTCCACTTGTTCGGTAGAAATATTATTTTATTCATTGATTATTTTATTCATTTTATTGTATTCATTATATTTTATTCATTATATTATTTTATTTTTTTATTATATTATTTTATTCATTTATTATTTTATTCATTGATATTTAGTGTAAAAGTGGGCCTTGTGGCATGTACCTGTAGTCCCAGCTACTCCGGCTGAGGCTGGAGGATCCCTAGAGCCCCTGTGTTTGAGACCAGCCTTGACAACATAGTGAAACCCTGTGTCTACCCGAAAAAAAAAAAAAAAAAAAGGAAGAAATTTAATCTACCATAGTTTGAATCTTGCATAAAATCACATTGCAGATTAACAATAAATAGTGATGGTTGTCATCCCTTAACTAATGTCCCAAGGTCAGAGAGTTAAATACACTGGTGTCAGTTAATGGTTCTAACAGGATTCTAGTGTTAATAAATTTAAATCCCATATGTTTTGTGTCTAATGCAGACACTACTTATGATCAGCCATGTTGTCTTTGGCATATTAACTTTGTTTAGAAAACTGCTACTGTTTGTAAACTATACGATATATGATAGACCTTTTCTGGAGAGTTTGACCTGGCACGAATTGCTGGCAAGAAACTATGACTTTCTTATTGCTGTTTTAAACAGTTTGTGGAATAGTTATCTTAATTTATATTTATAGAGCACTGATGATGTGGACTATAATGCAAAATTGAACACGTGTCCTGTGCCCAATGTTGTAGAAATATTGACTTGAATACATACCAGGAATAAAAATTCCATGGTCCTTCTGAGGCTCTGAGAGGCTGCCGAAGGCCAGACACTTACTAGCTGCTTTTTCCTCACCAGCATGAGTATCTGACTGCAAATGTGATTTCTGAACTGTGGCATGAAATGAACTGAGCAGTACTGTTCTTATGAAACCATCAGGTTTATTAGTAAAGGGTTTGGGATAGTTGATTCTATGCAGATATACCGTGTTTTTCTATAATGTATGTTTTTACTAGTAAAATTTTATACAGTAATATTAATGAAATATTTTCTAGTCATACTATTATATCAGTACAGTATAAATTCCTTACTAGGGTTTTCCCAAACTCTGCATATCAGTTTCCTGATGAGTTAGACTGTGTTAATAAGTTGAATTGGGACAGGTTTTATTCATAGCTTCCATTAATATGCCAGTTTAGTATATTGTTTAGTATGTTGAAATGTAAAAGAAAATAATGTTACTAGAGTTGACTTTGTAGTTGATTTCTTTTTATTTATACTTTTCTTTTTTCTGTAAGCCTATTTTTGGTTTATGGATAAAATCCATCATAGTTATATTTGTTAATTCATTCTAATGCTGTGAATAGTCATCTTAAAATAATGTCATCTTAAAAGTTATTAAAACATTTTCCATTGACATGCAAAGGAAACAGAGGTTCTCAGCTCTCTGAAATGACATTTTGTATCATGTGTAGGTATATAGCTTGAAGCATAGCAGCATTGCTATAGCTAACATGCTGTTTAGTACATTACTTGGCCACATGTTAAAATGATGTCATCATAAACCTTAGGTGAGGGCATTGTTATAGGAGGTTTTTCCATAGACATACACATATTTGTGGGTTGTATGCATATGTACTGTATCTTTTTGATCATGGGCACCTGGGAAAGATAAGGCTGCATTTAGCTCCTTAGAAAATTATAGTTAAATAATTGTGAAAAGCAAGCACGAAGAATGATAGGAAAGAAAAAGAATGAAAAACAAAGAAGAGATTGTTGGTTGCTTTTGTCATATATACCAAAGCCAAACTTCTTTAATTATCAAGAACATTTTAATCTGACTTTTAAAATTGTGCAACTTGATTGCTCGTCCTGTGTAGCCTGTTCCCCCACAACCCCCGTCAGCATGGTTGGCTCACTGCTCTTGCATACCACCTGGCTGCCTGGGCCCCAGAGCTTGTCTCAGTCGCTGCTGTTTCCATCACACCACTTGGCTCTGTCCTTGAGACTTGTCTGAAGCCCCACCTTAACAGTGAAGCCTTTTTCAACTATTTCAATCTATGTGTATTGACCCTTTTTCTGAACATCTTTTAAAGCTTTTTCAAAAGTCCCACATAGTGTGGGGTTCTGATGTTCTCATTATTTCAGTGACATTAGTGTTGACCATTGAATCATAGGATCCTTTTGGGGAGGAATAGATGTATTTTATTTATTTATAGGTTTCTACATAGCATGGATCATTGCTAGACACACAGTAAATCCCCAAACATAATTTCTTATTGGTTGGTTGATAGAGAAGTAGCTGAACTATAATAATTTGAAGATTGTTAGGATTGTGTAGTAAATGTCCAAAGATTGAAATTAAGGCATTTGGAATGAAGGTGTAAGTGGGGATTGAAATACATTTTATCTTTTTAGCTCAAATTATGTATATCAGTAAGAATGATGACTTAAAAGAAATTCCCTTTATTTGTTCTTTAAACAGTAATATTAGTCCAATATTAGTAACTATTATTTTAACTTTCCTTACATAAATCCAGTGGCTTTTTACCTAACCTGAAGCAATAAAATTTCATTTAGCTCAGACTAGAGAACTGTGGCAGTTTAATATATGTCTTATTCTCCAGGACTTGACTTCTATGGTTAGTTAAAATTGTTTCAACTTTCCAAGCCCTGCAGCCCTGCCATACAGTTGAAAGGGGGTAGTTTTAAAAAGGACAGGGCAGCCTCTGACTGGAATGAGTCTCATATGCAGTATAATTCCTTCCACCTGTTCTTCTCATGTTGAAGTTTTAAAGCTGTGCAAGAAACATGAATAAGTTCAGAACTAAACCAACTTCTTGAACCCTGAGAATGGGGCTTAATGGACCTTTGTGTGCCTACAACATTCAGTGTGGGTTCTTTTACCCTGTATAGATGGGGGTTTTTTAGGGGCAGAAGTGGGGGGATTTGAACTTTCATCCAATCCGGCAATTGGTAAACTGCAGCTTCCAGGCCAGAGTAGGCCCACTGCCTGTTTCTGTCAAGTTTTATTGGAACACAGCCACATTGATTTGTTTATGATGCTTTTGTGCTACAACAGCAGAGTTAAGTAGTTGTATCAAAGACCTTACGACCACGAAAGTTGAAAATACTTACTATCTGGTCCTTTACACAGTTTCCTAACCCCCATCTAAGATACTATTGTGCTGGTGAGTATTGGATGCATAGTGTGTGGTATATTGGGGAAAATTTCAGCTAAAATTAATTTGGTTGGCCAGAGTTGATGGTCTCTTTGACAAAGAAAAATTTCATAGCAGAGATTTTGAAAGATGAAATCAAGTCTTTGAGGGCACAGCAATTGTAATCCTTGAATGTTTTCTTTTAGAATGAGCCATTCTCCTGGTTCTTAGTAGACTGAGGCAGCCTGGGGTTAATATTCTGCTTAATGCTCCTCCCAGAAGTTATTTTGACAAAAAGCTTTTTAACCCTTGAATTGAATTGAAAGGGCTAGAAAAATATGTTTCACAGCTTTTAGAACCTGAGTGATATGTTAAGAGGTATAAAAATGACAGTCTTTGGCATGAGTGAGGTTAAATTTCTTTTCCAACTAGTTGACAAGGATCTAGCCTGTTAATTAGGCTAATTATCACCTGTTCAGGGCAAAAATGCACTCAAGACTCTTGGCTTAAGTAGGAGGCTCCCTGGTGAACTGTTTAAAAGCCCTCAGGGGAGGTTTTTCGACTTTCGTCTTGAAGCCACACTAGAGCCTTAGAGTTGAATTTAGTAAATGAAACCTTTCTATTCTTAGGTCTTTGTGGCTTCTTAATATGAATTATGCTCACATTTTATATATAATCTGAAACAAGGAACTCTCAAAGTCTAGTCTAACTTAAATGATCTAGATATTAGTATTATCGTGGAACATTTTTGGTGTCTGGATGTAACTTCATTCATTGAGCAAGGTTTTTATTTAGCCTTTGTACACACACATATACACACACAAATGTTTAGAAGGAAATGGTCAAAGATGACTGTGGTCTTATCACAGTTACTGTTATTTAGCTATTAGTGTACCTTTTTGATTATTAAATTTCTAGACAGTATTGGGAAATTTTTATTTTCCATCTAACGTTGCATGTTGAATTTAAGCACGATATATAGTATTTTGAAACTCCATAGAAATATGGTGAACAGGTTACTATGGAATTATTTGGGTATATTTAATGTGGTTCTAGTGTCTGTGTTGTATGAAAGTGTGCTTAAAGTCTACAAGCAGTATTGTAATTTCACTCAGATGTTTCCTGGACCCAAAATACTTTAAGTATCTCACAATTATGATGCTTATAGATACTGAATTTGTTGCTGTGGCAGGATTTTGTGAGTGTCTTCACTTTGCTTTCTGGTCTTTTGGGACACTTTCTAAGCACACGGCGCTCCTGTGAGTCAGTTGGGCATGGTGGCCGCTCGGCAGTGCTCGTCCCTGTGTGCCTTCTGTTTGCTGCATTCTTCACAGAAGTGATTGTTTTCAGATACAGTTGCAGCTCTGAAGAAATTCAGGTGGGAACCCTTCTAGGCAAAGACCACTTCATTTTCATTCCCTCTCTTAGTATATTATCATATAATTATTAAATTATTATCTTGAAAAAAGAAGGCTTTTATTTCAAAGAAACTGCCTGTGAATTGGAAGTCTTTGAGCAACTTAGAAATTGTTATAAACTTCGTTAGTACATTGAGCTGTTTTGCTAGGAATTATATAAATCTTGCATTGTTTTCATAGTTCTATATTTTGTTTATTCAAAAGGATAAGCAATACCTGTCAGTTATTTTTTTTAACATTAGTGTAGTTTTACAGTAATTTTTAGTCAACCAACACATTTTTGTCACAGTTTTAGAGGATAGTGACCACATAATTTTTAAATACTTTGATAAAATTCAGCTCACTCTTTTATTAAAATTTCATTTGGAACATACCGGATCTTTCCCACTGGTGTGGTTTTTGTAGATATGAGTTTGTCTCATATACTAATTTGAAAAGACTGGTCCAAGTTATCATGTAGAGAAGTTAAGAAATATTTGATTGTCTTAATTAAAATATTTTGAATTACAAAAATTTTCAAAAATAAAAGAAACACTTTGGAAGATATTAACCTATAGTCATATTTATTACAGATTTCTTTCTTTCTTTTTTTTTTTTTGGAACAGAGTCTCAGAGTCTCACTTTGCTGCCCAGGCTGGAGTGCAGGGGTGTGATCTCAGCTCACTGCAACCTCTGCTTCCTGGGTTCAAGCGATTCTCCTGCCTCAGCCTCCTGAGTAGCTGGGACTACAGGCACGTGCCACCATGCCTAGCTAATTTTTGTATTTTTAGTAGAGACCGGGTTTCACTGCATTGGTCAGGCTGGAGAGTTCTTTCTTTTTAGAAACAAAATTTTAGAACTACAGTTAGCACTGTGCTGCAGTCAGCCCCGCCCCCCTCCTCAGCATCAGCCCCGCCCCCCTCCACAGGCTGATCAGTGGTGAGACCTTCCTGCTTTTGCACATGGACGACCTAGGTTTAGATATTTAATACTGTTTATTTTGTTGCAACATTTTATATAAATGATACAGTTTCACACCCAACTTGTTTTTTAATACAATCACCTTTTTGAGATTTTTAAAAACCCATACTAATAAATGTAGCCCTAGTTTATTCATTTTCACTGTATTATAATATTCCATTCTGTGATTAAATTCATTGTTTGTCTACTCACAACCTGACGGATATTTAAGATTGTTTAAATTTTAATGGGGGAGATATTTTTTGGGCACGGCGGCTCACACCTGTAATCCCAGCACTTTGGGAGGCCGAGGCAGGCGGATCACCAGGTCAGGAGATGGAGACCATTGTGGCCAACATGGTGAAACCCTCTACTAAATACAAAAAATTAGCCAGGCGTGGTGGTGCGTGCCTCTAGTCCCAGCTACTTGGGAGGCTGAAGTAGGGGAATCGCTTGAACTGGGAGGCAGAAGTTGCAGTGAGCTGAGATCAAGCCACTCTACTCCAGCCTGGTGGCAGAGCGAGACTCAGTCTCAAAAAAAAGAAAAAAAAAAAAAAAGAAAAGATATACTAGTGACTCCTCTTACTGGTAAAAAATAAAATAATAAACCACTTTTATTAAAATACCTGTGTCTTTATATATGTGAGATGTGTGCCTATTTTTCATTAAGTTTTTAATAGCAGAATTAATACTTTGCCTAAAGGATATAAAAAATTTTAAATAACATTTAATAATGTATTTTGAAGAAGATGACTAAAAAGCCACCTTTTTAGGATACTTAGTAATGTGGAAACATAAGGTTATAGATATAACTGAAATTACACATTATATATTTTGACATAACTTGTCTGATATTTAGACATTCAAAAATAGAAAAATGCTCTAACACAGAGTTTCTCTAAGGCCAAAATATCGATTAGGAAAGTGCTATTAATCCTATAATCATAATTCAGTTCCCTACTTATTCTTTAACTTAACTTTATTCATGACATCTAGCAACACCAGGTGAGAGTTTCTAGTTATTGTCATATAGCTGACAATGAGGATATTTAGTATTCTGTCTTCAAAATTTTCAGTCTAAAGATGTGGATTTTCATTTTGACTCTGTTATTATCAATCATATAATGAGGGAATTTCAGAGAAGGAATACCTTGGCATGTGCTGAACACCCTGGCTTGCACCTCTGCTCCCTGATTTTAGCAGGTAGGTGAGCTAAGGCCAGAGTCAGCCCACACTTAGTAGGGTGCTAATGAAAAAAACAACGCACATAGTAGTGAAGAGAGAAACCTCTCATAAATAGTTTGAGAATACTAGAAAAAGTGCTTAGAATTTTAGGAACCCCTTATTTAATTTAGAAATCCTGCCAGGTGAGGTGGCTCAAGCCTGTAATCCCAGCAGGAGGACCGCTTGCACCCAGGAGGTCCTGAGGCTGCAGTGAGCAGTGATCATACCACTGCTCTCCAGCCTAGGTGACAGGGTAAGACCCTGGCTCTTAAAAAAAAAAAAAAGGAATTCTTTTAAATTTATGCTAGAAGACTAACTCGTAATTGACTTCCATGGCATAGCTACCTGCATGAGAAGGGGCCTTATTCCAAAAAGTTTAGCATAACAGACATCTCAGTGCCAGGAACTCTGTAATGAAAACGCCTGCTGAGAGGACACTAAAGGTATTATGTAGAACATTCAGAGTTTACCCATGTTGCTCTTGAGAAGTCTGGATCCATTTTGATTTCTCTTGCTTGTGACTTTGTTTCCTTTTGAAACCTTTAAGATCTCTTTATATGCAAGAGAAACATCTAGTGAAGGCCAAGGAAAGGGAAGATAAGAAATTGCCCTTTTTCATTTCAATTCTGTTAGCACTGTTTGGTGTTTTGAACTTGTAGTAAGCATTGTAGAGTCGCTCTGTTACCTAAGAACTGCAGATGGTATTGAAGCCCAGCTCTCTCTTCTGGGCTTCAATTTTCTGGGCCGTAAGAACATGGGTGAACCATATACCATCATATTATGCGTGCTTGTGTTATTTACCCTCTCAGATTGTAATCTTTACATTATTACTAATTATTCATCTTTGCACATCCCTCAACTGACCTATAAAACAATGTTCACGAGTGAATTTTTGCAAAACAGACCTCTTTAATATACTGTAAATTCAGTTATGCAAGAAATCTCTCAGGAAAGTCCACCATGTGGGGATAGAAAAGCATTTAAAACATTGAATCTAGCCTAGGGTAAGCCACAGGGCTTGGCCCTATCCCTGCTGGCTGGAGGGGCATCTCCTTGGGGGTGGCAGGCGAGGAAGAGTCACAGCCGGCGAGGCCTGTCAGCACCTTTGCCTCTAGCTCCGGGACTGGGCATCTCCCGTCTCTGACACCCTCCCAAGCTAGCTCTGCATTTCCAGTTGTCACCTATTTTTAAATGTCTAAATTAAATGCCACCTCTGGGAAGCCTTCCCTTATCTGCCCTGCCCCACTATAATTGCTCTTCTTTTAAATTTATAATGGCATTTAATTTTTTTCTGGCATTAAGTTTATTTTTGTGAATGATTTTTCTCTTAGTAGCCTGTAATTTCCTTGAAAGCCAAACCTGACTCCTCTCTTCGTTTGATTTCTCTGTGCTATGTGGAACAGTGGGTACTCAGATGTTTCTGCTGTCCAGCCAGAACACACACTGATGTCCCTCTTCTCGCAGGGTTCACCCGGCAAGATAGAGCTGTATGCATTGTTAGCTCAGGTTTCGCACAGTGTGTTGGGGACAGTGGGTACTCAGGTGTTTCTGCTGTCCAGCCAGAACACACACTGATGTCCCTCTTCTCGCAGGGTTCACCCGGCAAGATAGAGCTGTATGCATTATTAGCTCAGGTTTCGCCCAGGGCTCCTCGTGATAGACTTCCTGTACGTCCCCAGGAGGACCAGGATCCCTTGGGTGATGGTAGAGGTCTTACTGAGTTGCTGTGTGAAGGCAAATATTTTAGAATATTTGAGACTCAGAATTTGTGTAGTTCCAGAGAACACCCCATTGTTAAGTACGTCTTGATCTTTATAAGGACAGTTTACATAGGTAATACCGGTTCTTTTTTAAGTGCCAGAATGAGCTTATTTATTTTCATAAAGCAAATTGTAGAACACATGAGGTTTTCTGAAAGTCAAGTGGTGGTCTTAGTTCTTTGTTATCTGGCTTTTGTCATTTCACGACAGGCACAAGCTTTAGTTTAACATTTTTATTACATAGGAATAATAGAGTACATATATTGAGGTTTCATAGATGTAATTTTGTTAAATGTACATCACAGTAGATTTAAAAATGAGGGATTTATTTTGTCATTCATAAAGTTGTGATACAGTCTGGAGAAACTATTTGTTAAAAGATAGTATCTACTTAACCTCCTTATTTGTTTCTTGTAGGAGAAGGTTAGAGCCACAATAAATACATGAGGAAATAAATAGATAGGGGAATTTATCTTGGAAATAAGATCCCTGTCATGGTTTTGAAATGTTAAATGCATGAAGACCCGTCAAAGAGATATACGGACGTGATTTTTTTTTTTACAGTGCATATCCAAGTATTTAGTTATATTTGTCATTCTCTAGTACTAGTAAGCAATGATCCAATGATATAGTAATTTCAAAGTCCATGTTAACGGGTGTAAATATAGTATCTTTACATATATAGATAAATAAATTGGCAATTTTAATATTAATGAAGCATTTAACTTATATAGCAATTCTTAAATATTTAACTATTTTTATTTCTATTACATTTAAGATCTACCTTTTGAAAATATAACTAAATAGAATAAAAGATTTCTATAAAAGACAATTTTATAATTTGATTCATGGGAATTTGTGATATTCCGAGTGATGAATTTGTTAAGCTAATTCACATTTGCCTCAAAATAGGGAAGTTAATTATTTGGACCCTGGGATTCTTTATCAGCCCTTAGGGGGCTAAGGAAATTTGTAAAAGTATGGTTAAAGACTCTATGTGAAAGTACACACTCAACATCTCCTTATTCATATCATAATTTAAAGCACAGATGATATTAAACTCATAGTTCTGATTGCATTAAAATGCTAAAATTTATGATAGCCAACCCAGCTTGCCAGACACTATCTTTTGTGGCATCGTGCTTGTCAACTCGTTATAATATTTTACTGTTGATTATTGAGTTTTACTTTGCTTTTGACTGTTCATTATTCTGAATTAACTGGAGAGTATTTTATTAGTTACAGGGATTGTTTTAAACTCATATTGGAAATATAAAGTAAATGTTAGCAACTATTTCATGAATGCAATTAAACAGGGGCAGAAGATCAAACAGAGGAAGTATTCAAGGTTCTGTTGGTGGTTCAGAGTTCCTTTATTATTAAAGGCATTGAAAGGTCTTAAATGGTAAACCTGAAATATTATATTGTATAAGTACTAATTTGTTATTTTCAGTATTTTTTTTTCATACTGGAAATAGTTAAGGTTTATTTTTCTCAAAGACTGATTTTGTAAAAATGTATAGTTACGATCTGTTTTTATTTTTATCAAAGGAACCTTTTTATGTACCCACATGGTCACACAGAAGGACCCCTGGTTCAGGAAACACCTTTGGGGTTTGCCTTTTCTTCCCTGCAGCGTAGTGGTGCAGGGCCGCCGGGTGCATGCAGGAGAGGCCCTGCTCCAGCCGTACAAGCCGCACACCAGCAGACAGCAGGGCTTGTCTGAGTGGTTGAGTATGGATAGCATTTCATTTAGCCTTTGCTCTGACAGCCCATGCCCTGGATAAGTGGTGTAGGCCTGTACAGGTGAAATCTATTCTCACTTTTGCCTCAGGGGTGACTGGACTGTAACAGAATTTTTCAAACCCGTTGGGCCCAACCGCAAAGCAGAGAATAAATGGCTGAAGTGCCAGGCCTCGACAGAAAAATCAATGCCTGGTTATACAGACATGACAGACCAGGCCTGCAGTGCTCCTCGCAGAGGCTGCGTGCGCACCGCACCTCAGGGTTCGCACACGCGCTGCCTGGGGCCCTCGGTGCTGGTGTGCGGGCCATATTTACATTGTTTTCTCTCTCCTTCATGCAGGAAATTTACATGCCACTTATGTGATAGAAGTTTCACAGAGAAGTGGGCCCTGAACAACCACATGAAACTCCACACGGGAGAAAAGCCGTTTAAATGTACCTGGCCCACGTGCCATTACTCATTCCTCACAGCCTCCGCAATGAAAGACCACTACAGGACGCACACAGGTGTGCCGCGCCGCCTTCCTATCCCAGGAGGCTGGGCAGAGGTAGACTGGGTGGACTGTGGGAACGGAGGCATTCATTATCCCATCTTCATAGTAATCAATGGAAATGATGTCCTGCTTTAAGATTGTGGTAATTATGTATTTATAGGTATGGTATCATTTCATTATTTTTCAGTGAGAAGGCAATTTTAAAGTGACATTTGTGCTTGTGTGTGAATGTGTTTACATAAAATAAGTTTATATTTAGAAGCTCATTTATGGTGTATGTATGTGTATATATATATTTGTATGTGTTTAACACGTCTTTTTAGAAGATCTTTATAGAAAGTCATATGGAGAGATTAAGTTTTCAAAGAGAGCTAGTCTTGTGTTTTGTTACTGATATAAACGAATTTCCATAGTATGTTTGAACATTAGTGAATCTTGGTTTTATGTACCGTTTTAAGAAACTGTTATCACATGAATATTTTTCTTCTGAGGAGGATACTGTCAGATCCAAGAGTTTTTGATAATTGATACAAATACTTGGATAATTGATACAAAGACACTAATCCGCATTTAGCTACTATAATTTTTTTGGAAAGTTATTAAAAATGTTCAAACTCACATACATTTCACATCAGAACATGTAACAGAGGGTGTGGAATTTCAGCTAATTGGTATGTGGAGCAACACTGAGCGTACATCTTTGGTAGGGGTGGTGCCAGAACTCTCATTTGGGCCCTTGTAAATGTAAATCCCAGTAAGACCCTATTGTGATGTTTGTGATTTCTTTTTTATAGTCTAAGTCTAGTGGGCCCAAAACTTCCTTACAAGCTTATATTTGAGTCTCTCCCTAGAGCATTGTGGCCATATTCCTGTGAGCTGTTTGATATTTTTGTGGTCTTCCTTCTCTTTACACCTCTCAGAATGTATTTTGTTTCAGGGAAAAAAAAAATACATTTTAATCAGCATTCCAAAATGTTCTTCTGATTGCCAAGAATTTTATATTATTGTTAGAAATTATAGGTTAGAAGTTCTTCTCAAGCAGTTTGTGGGAAGCCCAGGCCTCCTTAGCTTCCTTGACAAGGGTGTTGACGATTTAAGGTCTCCAGCCTGCCCTGAGAGATCACTTATATCGAACAGCAGATGAAAAGCCAGTGCAGATGTAATTTATCGTCGGCGTTTCCTTCTAAAGAATAATTGTGGAGACTTGGCTGGATCAATAATATAGATTTTTGTTGTTAGGTCTTGTAGTCTGCACCATAATGAGAGATAGGGGACAGTGGCTGTTTTCTAATAGAAAATAAAGGATTAGTTTCCGTGTCTTTCTACATTTGAATGCAAAATGGCACACTTGAAACTAATTCAAGTTGTTACAAAAAGAAGTCTCCCATTATATCTCTGCTATCATATAAATAGGGCATGCTGAATGAACCCCCTCTAAATTCAGGAAATTTTACATTTAGTTTTTTCTTAAAATTTTTTTTTCTCAAAAAAACACTCTGTTTGGCTGCTGATCAACCCTAACACCCCAACCCACTCCAAAAAAAAAAAAAAAAGGCAAGTGAAAATTGAGTTTAGAATGAAAAACAAAGCAAGCCACCCAGGTAAATATGATATACAATACATTGGAGACTAACATCCTAAATAAAATCATACACATAAAAAAATCAAAGTCACTAATGTATCGAGAATCAAATCACATAGAAAATTAATAATTTTGTCTTTTTGTATATATAAATCTTAAAATAGGGAAAGGAATAAAAATATATATAGCATATATGTAAGTATGCAGCATCTATGCATGTAGAAAATATAAATCTTAAGAGGGATTTTCTATGCTTGTTCATGTTTCTGTTTTACAAGATGCAGGCCACAAAGAAGTTCATAAATGACAGAAAGGAAGAATACTTGAATCCAGAAGTCCTAAGATTGCTCTTTCCTCATTAGAAATTTTGCTTATTGAATGATACGGCACAAACACTCCCACTAGCACACACCACCAGATGTGTGTGTGGTGCTGCACACACACTCCTCACATGCACAGCAGGCAGCACCCACGGACCCGCAACGAGGAATTGATTGTAGGGAACGATTTTGCCTCAACATAGAAAACTATGTTAATATTAACGAGCAAGTTGTCTTGTGGGATTAAAAAAAATCTACTTTCAGTGTTATTTAATTGATAATACAGCTAGTTAGAAAGATTTATTTCAAACTGATTAAATAATTAAATGAGTGATTATAATTAAACTTTATTCTTTACAGCCCATCTACTCTATTCTTTCTATATTGAAATAATAATACCAAGGAATAAACTCAGCCCCAAAATAAGAAGTAAAGATAGCAAAAATATTTAAATTCAGCCTTATTTTTAAAATGATAATAATGAACATTTTAACATACCCTTAGGAAATAAGATTAAGCGTAATTTGGTTAAAACTCTCCTTAAGTATATGTGTTCGTTGAAAGTAGAAAAGCCAGTAATGTTCTTAAAATAAAGGGAAGACTCTTTTGATTACTGAAGTTATTCTCCCTTCCTATATGTACTATTTATTAGAACCTTAAAAAGGCAATTATAATTTCCAAAACGCCACAAGTTAAGTTTCTATTATGATAAACCAAAGTGATTTGGGACAACACAGCCTGACTCTGGCCAAACTCTTGAAAGACTTGTTGCATTAAATGTCTAAATGAGTAAAGTAGTTAAAGATAGATATAAATGATTTATTTTATTTCTGGAAAAACATTTTATAATTTCACTGAATCTCTCTAAGGTTAGCATTTTTCTTCTATTTTGCCCTTCTTTGTGAGTCTTATGGGATGATCTGCCTAGCTGGCCAGCACTTACTGCCTGAATATGCTGCAGTGGAAAGATAGATTGCATTTATAAACTTAGAGCACATGTTAGCTTGTGTGAAAATGCTTTAAAAAATGAGCATTTGCACACATTTAACAAATACTAAGTCTGCCAAATCTGTCCCTAAGTGTTGCAGAGGTTTCCAATCCAGAGCTATCATTAAAGATGAATAGTATGAATTTTTGTACAATTTCTTTAGCAATCCCTAGACTTTCTTTTTTATGCCATGAAAGCGAGAAACATAAACAGCATTGAATTGCTATTGGTACTAATATAGATTTTATTGTTACTTGGGATCTTCAGCATGTTCAAGGAAACCATTTAATTCATATTATTAAGAAGGAAGTGATTAAGGAAGACCCTAATAGAATCAGGTAGAACCAATTCAATATCCTTAAGTTGCTGGAAAATTCAATCTGTTTTCTTTAAGCAGAACCATATATACTGTATATTAACTATTCCCAGCAATCTTTACCCAGCTCAGAAAGGCCAGATGTATGGGAATTGTAAAATATCAGGATATGCATAAAAACTGTTCAAGTGCATAAAGCAGCCCCATCTGGAAGACATCTACCAGAAATGAAGTTGTACAAAACCATTCCATTGATAATAAAGCTAATTTTTATGGGTCTGACAAGTATGTAATTATGTTCAGTGGTGCTTTTCAGATTTTATCACAGTCAATAAACCGCAGTGGTAATTTCATTCCCATTTGACATATTTACATGGAAACATTTGATTGGAGGAATTAGTAACCCTGAAAGCCTTGATAGATATGTTTTAATGATCTGTGACCTCCGCAGTCCCTCATCTGTTTATTGTTGCAACAGGCGAGAAGTCGTTTCTGTGTGACCTCTGCGGCTTTGCCGGCGGGACCCGCCACGCCCTCACCAAGCATCGCAGACAGCACACAGGTCAGTTCCGATGCTGCACTGGCCCCTTCTCTGCAGAGAGGATGGCAAGACACCCCAGCCTCAATTCTTGATGTCATCATTTACTTTCCTTTTTAATTTTTATAACATCTGTGCACTTGAAGGTCTACAGATAATTCCAGTTGAATAACAGAAGATTTTAAATCATCTGTTTTTATATATTTGAAATGTAGACATATTCCATATTTCAAGAAGCAGGTACCCTCAGTAAATTCATGTTAAGTAGAAGTAAAACAGCAGGTTGGCTTCCAAAGCCCAGATACAGGAGACTATCTTCTCTGTCCGCAAATCTCTGCCTTAGTAGACCTCGTGGGTGGAAAATGGGGAGTCTTTGTCAGCCAGTCTCCCTCTCAGTCATTCTCTCTACCCACCTAGTAGCTAATCACCCGCCTCCCTATTTAGCTAGCTACATGTCTACCCGCTCCCTTCCTCTCTCTCTCTCTGTCTACCTCCCTGTCTCCCTCCCCACCCGCCTGTCTATCAATCCATCTGTGATTAGATAGGATTTGAAGTCAATGCTGTTTCAGTTGTTCTTGGTATTAAAAATAGAAAACATCAAACAGCAACATAAGAGTTAATTGTGGTCATTGAAGAGGACTTTCCTCCATGATGTGCATTCTTGGTGATTCATTGAAATAAAATAGATTCCTTCATTAGGAACTGTATTAGTCCTTTTTCACACTGCTGATAAACACATACCCGAGACTGGGCAATTTACAAAAGAAAGCAGTTTATTGGACTTAACAGTTCCACGTGGCTCAGGAAGACCTCACAATCATGGCGGAAGGTGAAAGGCACATCTTACATGGCGACAGACAAGAGAAGAGAGCTTGCATGGGGAAACTACCCTTTTTAAAACCATCAGATCTCATGAGACTTACTCACTATCAGGAGAACAGCACGAGAAAGACCTGCTCCCATGATTCAGTTACCTCCCACCAGGTCTCTCCCACAACATGTGGGAATTTAAGATGAGATTTGGGTGGCAACACAGCAAAACCATATCAGGAACACTTACAGATGAAAAGTGTTAAACATTTATCAAATTGTATTGCCTACTTTATATAATCTAATGAGTCTTATGAGTAATTATTTTCATAATACTAATTTATGTGTGCCTGGGACAGTGCTAATTTATGGTGGTTTCTGGTAATTATTAATAGAACCACTTTTTTACTCTAAATGTCCTAGTTCAGATGATAAGTCACTTGATGACAAAATTGGTAATAAATGCCCTACTTCTCTTAGGTCTCATGAGAATGGTTGAGTTTGTCAGTCATACTCAAAATGGCATGAAATTAAAATACATAAAATGTGTGATTTATGTTACATTATGATTCTTGATATGTTGTATTTAACAGTTAGGTACAGGTAGCTTCAGTGCCCAATATGGCATTTGCAAGATCAATGCAAACCAATGCCAGCCATTCCTTTTAGATGTCTGAATATGATTCAGATTTTCATAAGAGATATGAGTTATCATTGAGTTAATGGGAAATTTCAATGTTTAGCACAATGTTGGAAACATAAACTAAACTTTGAAAACAAGGTCCATTTTAAATGTATAGAAGCCACCTGTGCATGCCTGATTTCAACCACTGGCTTCAGGATTCAGCATAAGAGATGACAGGAGGGGCCCAGTTAGTGGCAATTGTTCTTGACCACTGTTGTGATAAAGTTGGAAATTGGAACTATTTATGGTAAAAACCGTATGCTCATGAGGGCTTTTTTGTTGTTAATGTTTTCACTTTATCAGTGCTCAAATTGTTACTGTTTAAATGCCATTGAAGTTCACCTTGTCCCACCTGGTATGGCCCCAGGGAACAACAGACTGCTGTGCCACCTCTGCCAGTGGGCAGGTCAGTGCCCGTCGAAGTGGAGACAGGAATGCTGTGATCACGGGCATCCCAGTGATAGATCGATCAGGAAGCCTGCACTGAGCTGGCACAACTTTATATTTTATGTCAGGTCCAGAGGCTCCTTATTACTTTGCTATTAACTTTATACCATATAGGACAGTGTCTCACAGACAGAGGTATCTGTCTTTTTGGCATTTATCTGCCTCTGTAGCACAAATCAAACATGATTCTTTAACACCAAAGTCAGTTCTTAAGACTGTTTGCTTCAACAAAACAGCTAGGCACAACTCAGTCTAGGCACTTAACTTTTATGCTGGATTTAAAATATTTAAGCAACACACAACCTTTTTCCCCCAAGGCCAGACTTGTATGATGCATTTGAAATCTATATTTCTCTGATGTATTCCTCTTTGACATGGTTTACCTTTTTACCACAGAGTACCCACGCAAATTAGAATCAGCTTGGAAAGGAATACGTATCAAAAGTGCTCCAAATGGTGTAAATAATTCTTCACCGCAATACAGACTGTCCAGGGGGCTGACACAAAACATCTTCCATTCTAAGATTTACTTTTATCACCTGTCAGGGACCCTTGATTCAAGGGCACAGGAGAAGATCCTCACGTGTGGTTGAACAGTGTTGGCCAGCTTAATAACCACCAGCCTGCCCAAAAGAATGCGGGTGTGTGTTTCCATGAGACGCGGTCAGCCCATCTGACGGACAGTTGACACACAAAGAGCACCGCACTATGACGACAGCCCTTCTGCTGTTCATCCTCTAGCTTTCCTTATCAATGGGGCCTGAGATGCAGTATGTTTCTTAATGGTGATTTGAGCCAAGACTACTGCTTGTAACGGAAAGTGTGAAAAGCAAAACAATTTAAACTAATACATACTGTTATGTAAGAGGGAAACAGGAGGAAAGGAAATTTCATCCTTGTTCTGCTTTTTTGAAAAGCACATGTACAGGTAGCCCTGTTGACTTACAGATGACATTGTTTGAGAGTAGCCAATATCTTACTTAGATTTATGCATCCTTTTGCCTTTAAAATGACAAAGGATTTCAAAGCAGCACTTTTGCCAATATGCACCAAACCTGTTTGATCAGTCTGCCATCAGTTTTTCCTTAACAGTTATATATCTTTTCATATAATGTATGTCATCTTCAAACCATTAGCAAATATTTAGCAAACTTAAATTCTTATTTCAAATTTGTGATATTTTCTTTCAAACTTTACAGTCTAGAAGTCAGGTCTATATTTTTGTCTGCATATTGAGACTAACAAACACAAAACTCCTTCTATATTTCTGTAGTATATTTTCCTGAAGAAATTACCCATAAAAGAGAAGAAGAATTACCAAATTATGTATTAGAGTAATAGTGTTGAACATGTAACTGATTGATGAGTTACAAATTGACTATTATATACAGATTTGAATCATCTGTGGTTGTATAAATTGACATGGACTGAAGCTATCAAGAGCTCAGATGTCTGAGCCTTGCTTAGCATAGGATTTTATGTACCATGATATTTTTGGGGCATTATGTTTTTCCCTGTCACCCTGTATGTAATGCAAACTTGCTTGATATTACACAATGTAATCTATTGTGTGGTCAAAGAAAATATGAAAGAACCATTTATAATTTATTACAATATAATACCAGGTTAATGTGAACTATAGAGAATATATATGACATTATTCCTTAGAAGGACTGTTTTTAAATTTAAATTTTGTCACATAAAGATTTTCATGTAAGTTTAAATAAAATGAGCTACATTAAACAGAGTTTTTTAAGAGGTTATGTTAAACTACGAAACCAAGAAAATGCAGCTCAGAGATCTTAGATGACCTTTAATTTATACCACTGACTTAGGCAGTGGAGTTCATGATGTCATCCTTTTACCCCACTTCAAATATCAGCAGAATCTATGAAAAATGAATAGTTTGAGGACACCTACCAACACTATTACAATAAACAAAATAGCAGTGAGTTTTAATGCCAAAACATTTTGTAAACACTTAGATTGAATGGAATAAGGAGACATCAGAATATATTTGTGAATTTGCATAATGAACAAAATCTTTAAATTGCTTGACCACTTAGACTTATTATATTGAAAGTATAAGATTTATACTACCTACCTAAGTCTTATTATACAGCAACCATAATCATAGTAGTATTTTGGGGGTATAATGATGGCACACAGACCAATGGAACAGAATAGCATCCAGAAATAGACCTGTGCATCTGTTTGTCAATTGTTTTTAAATAAGACACCATATTTAAAGATAAAGTTAATAAACGATGTGCAAAACCATTATGGTGGAAACGTCAGAACACTGCTGAGAGAAATTGAAGAAGATCTGAACAGAGTGTTGTACCATGTTTATAGATCAGACAATTTAATATTGTTAGGATTTCCATTTCGTTCACATCGATCAATCCAAATCCCATCAGGCTATTTTTCTTAAAGATACTGACAAGCTGATATTAAAATTTATATGGAAATTCAAAGGCTTGAAATAAGTCACCAACATTGAGAAAGAATAGGAGGACTTACACTACTTAATGTCAAGACTTATTATAAAGTTACAATAATGAAATCCTTCTGGTGTTGGCATCAAGACAGACAAATGTTTATTTGTGGAAGAGAATGGAGATTGCAGAAATAGATGTGTACTACATGGGGAATTGTTTTTTCTGCAAAGGAGTAAAGGCAATTTAGTCTTTTCAACATTCTATGTTGGAGCAGTTGGCTATCTATGTGCAATGAAAATGAACTTTGACCCATACTTTGTACCGTATACAAAAATTAACTCAAAATGATCATAATCTAAATGTAAAACTTAAAACTATATAAATTCTAGAAGAAAACATAGGTGAAAATTATTTCTGACTTTGGATTATCAATGATTTCTTTGATATGACATCAGTAGCCTGATTTATAAAATAAAAAATAACCTGAAAAATTATGTTGATAAATTGAAAACTTTATAAAGTAAAACTTCTCCTTAAAAGGTGCTGTGAACAGACTTAAGACAAATGACAAAGTATATTTAAGTGACCAATTTTATAAATAATTTTTATCCAGAATATGTAAAGAACTTTCCAAACATAATTCTGAGAAAACAACCTTTTAAAAATGAGTCAAAAAGTTGAAGTAGATACTTCCCCAAAGAATATAAAGGTATGGCAGATAAGCACATGGAAAGATCCTCGGCACCCTCGGAGGAATGCAGGTGTAAAGCATTGACTACAACAGGTGTTGGCGGGGATTTGAAGCAAGTCATACATAGCTGGTAGGAATGTAAAATGCTCAAACCACTTTGTGAAACAGTGTGGCAGTTTCTTACAAAGCAAAATATATACCTACCATATTATACACATATGCCTATCATACTCCAGGATTTACCCAAGGGATGAGGAAATATATGTTCATATAATGACTGCATATGAAGGCTCAGAGAAGGTTTATTTGTGGTAGTAGCCAAAAATGGAAACAACTCAAATGTTCTTCAGTAGACAAATGGATAATCAAACTTGGTACACCCGTATAATGGAATACTACTCTGCAACGAAAATAAGTGAAGTATTTATACTCATAGTAGCATGGATGAGTCAGAAGATAATTATGCTGAGAGAAAGAGTCCAGACAGTAGAGAATTCATACCATAAGTATCTAGGTGTATAAATTGCTAGGAAATGCTAACTAATATAATAGTGACAGAAAGCATGGTGGCTTGACAAAGGGATGAACAGGGAACCTTGAAGTTAAAAGGAGTCTTTTTGGGGGTGATGGTTGTGTTCATTGTCTTGATGGTGGCAGAGTTTCATCAATAACAAAACTTATCAAATGGAAGTTTTTGTGTATCAATTATGCCTCATTGAAGCTGTTTAAAATGCTTTATGCATTTGGCCTCATACGGCCAGTCTAGACAGATTATAGGCCAAGTTAGTAAAATAATTTATAATATGTGTCATTTTATCTAGACCAGTGCTTCCTTTGTGTTTCTGTTTTTCATGTGTACTGCACTTTGACATTGGTGTGCATTAAATTACTATTCATTTGTTTAAATGAACAGATCTTATAAATGTTTTCAAATATGCTATGTGTGGATGTTCATATGATTTCATGATACAGAATATTGTGTCAAATTTGAATAGCTTCACCTATTTTTTTATTACGCAGTATGAATATCATATAGTTTCCATCAAAGCAAAATCTGCCATCATCATAAAAGTAAATTTTTGTGTAAGTCATTTCAGTACAGTTGAGTTGTCTATAGCAATTTAAGTCATTTGACCAGAGGTTTAGAAACTGAGAACAAAGAGTTATTCAAGCAGACCTTGGGTGATCACTTGTTTGGGGTACTATAGATGGGATTTATCTTAAAGACAAAAGGCTAAAAGAGACAAAAATCCCTTTCAATTCAGATTTTTACTCTGCTTGGTATATAGTCTTTAAAAAAAAAACATAAGAATAAGTCAAACAAATATTTCCTGGTAGGATCTGTTAAATGATATCTTTCTGTCATATTCAGTAACTATGCAAAACCATGAATTATTTTATGTTTGCTAGCTGTTCATCTTTTTCCTGGTTATGAGCTCTTGATGAGAAGCATTTGTGTGCTTCTTTCATCTTTGGCAGAGACGTGTTGACAATTATCAGTGTTTAGGCAGTTCTGTCATCATAATGATAAAAGCCACTGGCTATTGAGAACTCTGTGTTAAGTGTACTCTTTCCATATTTTTTGTTGTCTTTAATCCTCACAATCACCCTGCATGTTTGGTGGTATTATTCTCTTGATCTTGTTCAAAGGGTCTAACAGGTAGCAAGTGAAATATGGCAAAACTGGGATCAGAATTGAAGTCCATCTGGCTTCATCTAACTACTGTGCTGCAGTAAGAGAGAAAATACCACCAAATGGGTTGTGTATGGATTCAGTTAAATGTTACTACAATTATGGGTAAGCAGTATAAATAGACATAGAATGTAGGGCGAACTTCTAAACGTTCTAATCTTCAGGACAGATATGGTTTTGTTGATAGCCAAATTGATAAAGAGTAATTTTAAAGTAAGATATTTTACTCCTCATTTTCTAAGTAAGTCAGTATACTCATACAGCTATCACAAAAACCTGGAAGGTAAGAAATAACAAGTAGAGTTATTGAACATATGTAAAATTAATCCATCTTACATGTAAAATTTGCCAGGAAAAATGTTGGGAAAAATATTACTATACATTTTTTTTTGAGAATAGGTGAGTGAGGTATTCTCTAAATCGTTACTGTTTGATACAAATGTAATGTGATCTATACATGTATAATATTGTTTCCTGGTAGCCATATTTAAAAAAAGAAAAAGTAACAGGTGTAAACATTTTTACAGTAGTTAATTTAACCAAATTCAAATTATTATAATTTCTACATCAAATCAATGTAACATTATTAACAATATTTTTATCATAATCTTTGTACTACGATTTTGAAATTTGGTATTTTACAATTTAGAACATCTCAATTCAGAGGCTAAATTTCCATCTGAAATATATGATCTATATTTAGATTTGATAAAAGTTACACTTCAAAAAGTAGATTCACATTCCCAAGCTGTTCCAAGCATATTTAAACATTTTTTCAATAGCTCAGTCGAGTATCAGTTTTTACATTTAAATTTACATTAATTAAAATTAAATATCCTTGTTTTCAGTGCCTATCAGCCAATGCAGCTAGTGGAATTAAAAGCCGATAAGACTCGATGATTCTTTGAATGTGTGTGGGGTGGGTAGGAATGATTTAAAGGAGAGGGAGGTGTCAAATGAAGGAAATACTTTGTTCAAGATACCAGTATGCTATTTCACTATCTTCATGTCCTCTGCAAGCCATGAACTTCTCATGGGTAGAATGGTTACACTTTATAAGCACGTTCACACACACACACATAGGCAGGCATCACATAACTTGTTGGTCAACGACAGACCACATACGCAATGGTGGTCCTATGAGATTATAACACTGTATTTTTACTGTACTTTTTCTGTGTTTAGATGTGTTTAGATATACAGATACTTATTACCGTGTTACAGTTGCCTACAGTATTTAGTACAGTAGCATGCTGTACAGGTTTGTAGCCCAGGAGGAATAGGCTACACCATCTAGGTAGGTGTGTAGTAGGTTGTTTCACCTAGGTTTGTGTAAGTGCATGCAGCATATTCTCACCACAATGCAGTCGCCTAGTCACGCATTTCTTAGAACCTGTCCCTGCCATTAAGCACTGCGTAGCTATGTCTGTCTGTCTGTCTATTTACCTATGTCTGTCTGTCTATGTATCTATCTGTTATATCTACACAGGGTTGGTATATTTTAATGTGGTATTAAATATTCTAAATATTTCTTTGGGTCCTCTTTTTACTCGGCTTAATACAGTATATTTTTTGTTGCTTCTGACACTTTTTAAAGTGGTGCCCATTTGTAGCTTGATTTTATTTTTCTTCATATCTGATGTTAAGATTTTACTCAGTTTTAAATTATATATTCACAGTATATCTCTGTTATATGCCTATCCTTGGTTTTAACCTCACTAAGATTTTTGTAATGGCTCTGATGTAACATGGTTTATTAAACCATTCTAAATACAGTGCTGAACCATCCCTAGAATTTAGATTCCTGTTTATGTAAAATAAACCTTGACCATATAATCTATACTTTGCTTACATTCTAATGTAGAAACAAAAATCAATGATATCTTCTAATTTTCTCACTCTGAGAATAAATATTCAAATGTCCTAAATGTGTGGAGTCCATTGAATCATATTCTTGACATTTCATGGAAATAAATGTTTTTTAAATTGTCAATACCAGGTTTATTCCTTCATTTCCAGTTGTTATTATTATTCATCTGTAACATTTCTTGATATATTACAGGAGAAAAACCTTTCAAGTGCGATGAGTGTAACTTTGCCTCCACAACTCAGTCCCATTTGACTCGGCATAAACGTGTCCACACTGGAGAAAAGCCCTACAGATGCCCCTGGTGTGACTACAGGTAATGACTCATCACTGAGCAGTCGAATCAGGTGGGCCGCCATGATGGATTAAAAGCCTGTTAAATCCCAATTAGAAGTGTAGTTTTTCTAATCACCATGAGTTCATATATTCGGTTGGGAGCTAATTACCTAATTTTAGTGACTTTTAAAAATAAACTATTTTTTAAAGTGGTTTTAGGTTCACAATAAAATTGAGAGGATGGTAGAGAAATGAGTCGTGTATCCCCCTACCCCACACGTGTAGAGCCTCTTTCGTTATCAACATTCCCCACCAGGTGGTCTATGTGTTACAGCTGATGAACCTACATTGACATGATTCTCACCCAGAGTCTATACTTTCATTTAGGATTCGCTGTGGACGGTGAACATTCTGTGGGTTTCGACAAATTTATGACATGTATCTGCCATTATAATATCATGCATAATTTAGTTACTGTTTAAAAAACATAACATTCTTTTCCATTTTCTATAATCTTAACATTTAGATTTTACACTTTTATCTTACAACTGCTTTTCCAGTGATTTTATTGCATTTCTCAAAGTAAGGAAACCATTTTAATTAATCAGTTATTCAACCCATTTATGGTATCTTGTCTAGAGTATAGCACTCATTTATGGCAATGAAGATGATACAAGAAATGTTTCCCGCCTTTAAGGATATAGCATAAAAAGTGACTCAATGTTTATAAGTAATTATAATACAGATTTGAATGGGAAAAGAGAGAGGCCAGGGGAGTACATAAAGGATTATGTTGAGCCCAGGTGAAGTCCTCACAGAGGAGAGAACATCTCAGCCATGGCGTAAAAAATGGTCAAATTATTTCCAGGACCCAATCCATGTGTGTTCTGAAAGGATGAGGAGGGGATGACACCGTGTAGAATGTTAGTGCTGAAAGCATCTTGGAGGTCATGGATGTTCAGTGCACTCACTTGCATCCACAGTGGCTGAGTGATGTCTGCCAGGTAGCAGAGTTACCTAGTGGCGGCAGCGAAGCCTTCGTGCAGAAGAGTGTGAGATAGACTCAGGCGAGGCTAAATCATCCTCTCAAGTACATGATGAGGTATGTGTAGAGAGGCGTAGTGGACGATCAGGTGGAGCACAGAGCTTGCAGCCAGGTCACATTGTGCCTGAAGCCTGCAAGAGTGAGATTGGACCCCATGTGATGGTCTGTGGGACCCCACATAGTTTGCAGGCAGCTGAATGACATCTGTTTTAAGAAGCCTGATCTCAAGGGTGAGAGCCTTCCTTATCCTGGAGCTGAAGATCTCCACTGCGCTCGACCCACATGATGACGTGAAATTGAGGATGTGTCTTTAAATGCAGCCCACTTTTGTTGAATATTATGTATGTTAAGCCTGAAACCTTTAAAAAGTTAGGTTTTTGTATTCCTGTGGATCTAGCCTACGCATTTAGCAAATATATTGCCATAATCTCCATTATCAGCTACATTATTGCATTAAGTTTTATGCGAAAGGTCATCATATAGTACAGAGATATTACAGATATATTTCATTCATTAATTATTCATTCATTTAACATTTTATGAGTTCTGTCTTCGCTTAACACTGGATTGGTGTTTCTTGGAAATTTGGTAAAATGGTGATCTAATTAGAGGTAGACATAGAAATTCTATGGTGCTCATAATATGGGTTCTTTAAAAAACAAACATTATTAAACGTTCTTTTTCCTTATTAAAGAGATCATGCAGTAGTTGGAGTTCTTATAAAACACAGAAAAGCCATTAGAAAATTACAAGAATTTCCTTTAATTTTCACCCTTACCTCTTAGGATTATACCCATTCAGTTTTTACTCTATGCAGAAGGTTTGTATTACTGTTGTTGGCGGGGGATTTTTTTGTTTCAGTACATATTTTTTTATACTTAAAAAATTCTAAATACCTTTCCGTGTCAATAATTATTCTCCTATACAACTACTTTGTAGTCTTCAAACTTTTATTTTTAAGTAGCAGGATTCTGATTTCAAACAAGATTATGTATAAAATTCCACAAATAAAACAGAGAAAAGTGTTATCTACCCACTTATAAGTAGATTTAATCATTATAATCTATATTTACTTATTGTAACATTAAAAATAGCACAAGACTGTTTTGACAAGCCACAAGTTTTTAAATAGGAGGAGTTGTTGATAACAATTGCCAATTAGCCGCAGCATCCAGTTTCTGTCTGCGTTTGGTATGAGCGCAGCACAAGGGTGTCATGAGGAGTGCAAGCCGTGTGGAGAACCTGGGCTCAGCACTCCTTAGCTGTGGGACCGTGGTCAAACTATCGAGTGAAATGCCACTTTCTGTTTTGTAAATTGTGGGTTCTTAGTGGACCAACCTCATAGGATTATGGTAAATATTAGGTGAGAAGCACTTTGAAGTCACCTAGAGAGAGTCGGCCACGTCAGTCCCTTGATGAGCGTCCGCCCTTGTTTTCACTGTCATCTCAGGTGAATATTTCATCAGGGTTTCAGGTTTCCCCTCAACTTTCCATCTCAGGAGACTGTTCAACAAGTGAATGCAGGAGTGTCCATGTCCTGAAGGGCTTCAGTGTGTTAAAACGTTGTTTAGAATACCTGCCAATATGCTTTTCTTAAAAAACAGTTTTTGAAGTAGTTAAAAATTTATTAAATCCAAAAATCAATTGTTGGATAATTGCTGAGAATAGTTTACAGCTTCAAAATGCCTAGTTTTTAAACCACTGTTTTGAAATGTAATTTTAATCTGTGCATGGCCCCAAGTTACATTGATGCACAATAATGAATTTATTAAGGCTTTAGACACATAGGCCTTTTCGGGCTTTTACCCTGAAAATGCTCATGCCTAAGTCTGTGCATGTTCCAGATTTTTTAAAATGGCCTTTCTAGAAGCACGATTTAAGGCTTTTGATAGTATGACTGGAAAGGTTGTGATTTTTTTCCCTCTGATCAGTACTGTGCTTTGGTAGACTCATTTATGCATACAAGTATTTCACAGTATTTCAGGTTTTCTTGGTTTGAAAATGTATTGTACTTTTTACTAAGGTTGAGATCATATTACTCGTCCGTTATTCAAGTTATCTCCCTGAAATAGCCTCACTTCTGTTTAGGACCGCATTTGAGCCAGCTGGATCCTGTCCATGTTATACCTCTGTCAGGTACTACATTTAAGAGGATGGTGTTTTCTAACTATATTGTTACTGCTCTATAAATAAAAGACTTATGACATTGAAATCCAGTGACAGCTACCAGATTTCCCTTTGAAATGCTTAATGTGCATTATAAAGGAGTAATTTTTAATCTTTATTTAAAACTTCTGAATAATTTGATTATTAATGAAAGTAAATGGTTTGAACACTTTCTGTTCCTGGGACAGCTTCACCATTCTGTGTACCTGTGAATAGGCTTTCTTTTACTAGTGAACAAAAGGCAAGTTCACCTTGACCGGGAGTATAAAAAATTTGCAAAAGTTTGAATACTTCTGAAGTGAGAGACTTTGAATGAAATATGGTTCGAACAGATATCTTTACTTCCTTGTTGATGTGATGAAAAAAAGATTTAAAAATGAGCAGATAGTTAAGTTTCTAAAGATTGTTTTTGTTGCCTACGATAGCAGGAACAGGATCCCATATCTACCTCACATAAATGTATTCGTTCACAGCATAAATGAATTTGAATATGTATTATTTTCATAGATTTAATAAGTCTTTAAGATGATCACATATTTCCTAAGAAGAAAATTGTTTAATTTATTTTCATATTTATCTCACTGGTTTATTTTCATAATATTTTACTGTTCAAAATATTTAACTTCTAGTTTTATGTTTTTATTTGTATAATATCAATAGAGAAAAATTATTCCTGTGGAGCATTCCTATATTTGCCATTATTAACACTTAATCTGCAGGCAGCTTACCATCATTAGAAACTGAAATATTATTTAAGTTTCATTTGAAAATGTATTTCTCATTTTATAAATTGAACATTAGTGGAGAAATACTAGTAGTTATAATTATTCATGAAAAATACAAATATAGATTTGTTTACAAAATAACTTTATAATTGGTCTTTTGAACCTGAGGCTATTTTTCAAGTTTGCATTATTAATTTAGGCAATGACATCTCATTCTATTTAAATGTAAACGTGTACCCCCTTCATTAGCTTTTACTGTCTAAAATATCCAAAAGTCTAATCCATTACAAATCAGTATATTCAATCATTACTCCAAAACTTTTTTGCCATCAGTTACTATTCGTTATAATTTCAAAGCACAAATTAGATTCATAGCACACTGGTCTAGAATATTATTTCTGTAGCAAATTCTTTAGATTTGTTTCTGCATTAAAATGAAAAAAATAACATTTTTCTGTGTTTTTATTTTTCTTTGTTACATGTCACCTCTGTATTAATGAGAATGAAATAGAAAAAAAATTAGTGTGTTGTAGTAAGTAAACTTTGGAATAGCTTAAAATTCCTACTTTCCAAAACATAGGGTTTTTTAATATTGAACTACATTCTGTTTCACTCATCCCATTGGCTTCCACATGAGTGGATGTGTCTCACTTCAGTGGCCTCAGTTGGGCTTTTGTTTATGTGAAACTTATTTCTTCTATTTCTTCTCTATGATTTATAGGGGATATATAATAAATGCATATTAAACAGTAAAGCACTGATAAGTCATGAAAAGTAACACAGAAATACTACCTGTAGTATAAAAATATTAAGGATGACCCTACATTACACTTTAAATGTTAATTTAGTAAATTGCAGAAAACTGAAATGTCAAGCCAGACTCTGACAGTTTTATCATCTGCATATTGTGTCTCTATTATTGAAATTGGGATAGCATCAGTGTTCCTTCAGACTAGTTTTGGCCAGAGTTTTCCTTAACTGTGTCACTTCCTTAGTACTTCTAACCTTACATACCCTTTTTAATTTTTTTTTAACTATCTACATCTTTCTCTATTTTTCTTTTTTATTCATTACTTGACATCATAACCCTGAGTAGAAAGTCTGTATCTCGTGGAGCAGAAGAATAGAATCTGCAGTCCCTGCCTCATATTGAAGATTTACCTCGTCATTTTGCTAAATTTGTTGGAAATACACTTTGGGTATTTTTCCCCCTACTTATGGCCGATATAGCTCTTAACCAGTGTTAATGACTTCTACAAAGTACTTTTTGATCTTAAGAGGATTTTTTTTTTTCTTTTTTGGGTGAGGGGAAGTCAAAACATATTTCAAGTAACATTGTAACTCAGATAGTGATGCTCAACTAGAAATGTGCTTACATTTTGTAATAGTCTCCAGTGTCTCTTTGATTTCACATCTAAACATTTTGTTGAGTATTTCTAATCAAATTTCTCAAGTTCTTACACGTGTGACTGGCGCAGGGCAAATTTGCTGTTCTTTACCACCATTTGATATATGTATCGACATCCTTGAAAATTTTTGCCAAACATACTTTTAATTTAATAGAATTTTGTCTGAACTTTGCATATTGCTGGAAGCATTTTTAAGGAAGTTTTAAGATGCAATGACAAAAAAATTGTATTTATAATTTTCATTTCTCCTGAAAGTTGAGTTTAATTTTTTAAACATATATTTATCTAAAATATCTCAGTTATAAAACATGTTTTTCAGGTCATAGATAACAGTATACATTTCTATACAATTTTTTTGTATAAACACTTTATGTTGATAATGCATAGCTAAGTAATAAGGCAAGCCTTCTCAGATACTGTGGCATTAAGAATTCAGTATACAATGGGATTCATTGTTCTGTTCTGCCACTTGTTTCAGCAGCCTCCTGAGTTAGGGCGACTCACTCCACAGGGAATAATTTTCTTCTTTTGGACAATCTCTTCAGAGACTTTCAGTTTTCCTTTTGCTTCCTGTGCAGGCTCGTAGGCTGTACCACAAGAAGCAGTGGATAGAACAAATGTGGTTTTGCCCCTGAATACAGACAATGAGAAAAAATAGATCTTGATCTCTGTAGCAGTATATTGTATTTGCTGAGAGAAGTGAAATTATATATACCAAAATGAACAGTACACAATCTTCCAAAGAATCAGAGGTTTCATTTATTTCTTTTGGGTGATTTTGAAGTTCTTAAAGAATAAAGGGATCCCATAAAAATAATCAAAATGAAAATGTCTAGAATTAATATTAGATATAATTGAGATTTGAAGCAGTTTGATCAATGCCACAAACCTGGTTTGATCAGAACAGACTTTAAATCAAAATTATTTTTGTCATTTAAAGTACCAGTCAACACGTTTTCATTATGTCATTTACCTCAAGTCTATATGTCTTTATATTTTACTCTATTGTAACTGCCCATCTAGTCGACGGAGTAAAAATACAAATGTCCCAGGCTGAAAGATTACTTTGAAAGCCTAAAATTCCAGTTACTTTCCAAACTTTTCTTAGGCTAATAATGATTCCAAGGCCTTCTTCAAATTGTGATGAATTTCTGGAAGACAAATGTGTCCCCTGAACTGTCTGTGCAGTGCTTGCTCCTGGTCAGATCGCCCCTTCCTGCTTGTCACCTGCACACAGTTCAGCCAGCCACAGGTAGATGTCAGTGTGGTGGCTGGTTTGCGAAACTGTTTTGTCCTGGCAAGCATAAAGATTGCTTTGAAAGGTTCTCCTAGCTTGTGTCATGATGACACTTTATACCGGTGTACTCCCTTTCATGTGGAGTAGAAGTTTCTGGCAAGTTTAGGTGGGATTTTTTTGAGGGGTTCCCTAACAAAATAAAATGAATGTCCTCTTAATTGTATCGTCTGTTCAGGTGTTCTATAATGAAGTGTGAATGTTGTACTATGTGTTAATCTATTCTTCCTTTTTTTCTGACAATTCTTTGCAGCAGAACTTGAGTTCTTCCTGAATGAAATATTTCCTATTTTTCTCTGCCCATTTCATTAGTGAATTTTATCTCATCAGTTCTAATTTTTTATTTGGTTTTGTATTTTGTATAATGTTTTTTATCTAGTGTTACTTTCATATTCAGCTTGCTTTATTCATAATTTTCTTTCTTGCCCTCTAACACACAAGTACATAGGCTTTTTAAAATTTTTGTTTTCAGCCTAAGAGGCTCTGTGCTGATATAGCACAAGCATTTACACTAGATCTTTAGTTAATATTGTTAAATTTTATCTTAAAAAAAAAAAACCTTGTTTAAGTAAAAGATCTTACAAACTTGAAAACAAATAGATTCCACAGCATTAAAAATTATAAATTGGTTCACATGTCTTTAAAAGAAAAAGAATCAGAGATCCTACTTTTTGTTGATCAGTTACAAATAAGTTGCTTTGTTTGTTGATGTAGCTTAAATAGGCATTGGGATCACAGATTAATTAGAAGAGTCATTTTGAACACAAAGTGACCATGCATTCCCTCTGCTATCTCTTTAAGTAGAATCCAGATAAACATGTTTATTAAACCTGCTGTTGTTGAATCCCAAATCCAGTCATTATAAAAGGACCAAAGCTATCTTTGGGGATGGTCTTTCTACAAGGAATTACTATGGACAATCCCTTGGGTAGTAGTTAGATATATCTGTATATATTGTGGAAGAAAGAAAGGCCTTAGAGATGAAAAAAATAGAAAAAATTTTTTTGGGCAATAGTCTCTTGCATAATAAGTTATTCCTTAGACACTAGAGCTATTATCACCCAACAAAACACTTTACTATGTAACTATCTATATCTTCCAGCAATAGAAGCTCATACAGTATAGCTTATTAGGCAAACTCTCTAATCTCCAGGAGGAGCTGACAGAAGTCACCTATGCATCCCTACAGTGTGGGGTTGGATGTAGACTCAGCTGTGGATCTGAGAGAAAATAACCCAATTTTTGCAAGTACTATTGGTGGAAAATAGCAACGACAGAATAACTTTGAAGTATATAAAAGTTTGTACTTTATGCACAAATCAGTTTTCACTAATTTGGTCAGAATGCTAAGATACTAGTTATTTCATTTTATTTTCAGCTTCTTTGTTTCCACATATTCTGAAATATTGCCTGTCTGGAGCCTGTAGAAAAAATGTGAAAGACAGAAAGACTAACTTTGAACATTTGGAAAATGGTGATGCCGTCCTTTTTATGAAGCAGAGGAAGACAGAGCAGCTTATGTATCAGTGTGTCTCACTCATTCCACTCCCTTTAGGCATAAGATGCTTCCTTCTGTGTGGTAGCATTTATTGTGTATATTTTGGCTTATCCCTAAGAATTTCTTTAAGACAATATTATATCTTTTATAAATTTTACATCTTTGTCTTCATAATTAGGGAATGTAGCACAAATTTTTTGTTGGATTTTTTTTTCCTATTCATATTATTTTCGTACTTAACTATATTTATTAGAAGTTCTAGAAAAAGAACTGTTTCTGAGGTTTTGTTTTGTTTTGGTGAAACAATGTTAACGCTGTTGCCAGCTGCAGAACTGCAAGTGAGCAATAATTCAAATAAACTAGAATTCCTTATTCAATAACGCAGTGTGTAACCTGATACTTTTCTCTGTGGAGAATTTTAACCTGATTTAATCTTTCCTCTTACTCTTTAAACTTTAATCTCTTATTTTTAATTATTATGGCCTGAATCTTTGTAAACAACCTAGTCCTCATTTTGTATCTTTAATATTAGCTAGGGCACCATTTGGAGATCTCTGTGTAGGTCTTGAGTATATGTTGATTAACTTAACATGGTATTTTCTTTCAGTACATTTTGTTTCTTCATCTTAAATTACAACTTTTAACACACACATGAAATGTCATAAAACAAGATTTTTTCCATTGAGAGAAAACATAAATTTCAAATTTTGTGCTTAAATATGGAAATTAATATTTTGGATTGAAGTGTCTGGGGGAAAAGTGGTTGACATTTGAATTTCATAAATTTGTTCCAATCTAAAAACCTCAGATATCTTTGAGTTAAAAGTAAGATCTGTTCCACTCTGCACTCCCAAATTATACTTTTCCTTTGATTTCAAGTTCTCTTTTTCACTCGGACAAGCCTGGATTGTAGGTCACATGAGATTCTGTGGTAAAAGACAGCAGGAAGTCTGTGTGGGTTTCTCTCCACTGTCCATGCTGGATGATCTGTTTTCCTCCAAAAGCAGTAGGGAGCCAGTGGAGGATGTTGAGCAGGAAAATGACATAATCACACTTAACTTTGCAAAATCACCGGTGCAGTACAAATAATGAGTCAGAGAGGGATCCAACAGGAGACAGGAGACCATTTAAAAGACAATTGCAAAGGTACACGCAGGAAATCACCTTAAACTAATGCTGTGATGGAAGGGCAGAGAGTGGCAGGTGATGGGAAGGTGAACGAATGGATCTGTGGGCCCCGTGAATGGACTGAGGGGAGGGTGACAGAGAGCTGCACGCCATCCTTCGGGAGTGCTGGCCAGGGCTGCTGGGTGAGTGACCGTGCCAGTCAGGGAGGTCCTCTCTCCCGGAGGAGGATGCCCTTTAGGAAGAGGATGGTCTGGGATGAGCTGCCTATGAGATGCCCATGTGATGTCCAAATGAAACCAGGTCAGTAGGTGTATAGTTCCATACTCATCTATGTGAAACTTGATGTGATTGATGTTTTCCTTGGAAAATGTGAAAAAGTGAAACAAGAAGAGAGGCAAATAGCCTGTATGGGAGACAGAGAAGCAGGCTCACAGACAGGGGAGGGACCTCCAGGAAAGAGAGGTGTCATACACCAAGCAAAGAGTGGGCGGCGTGCCAGGTGTTGATGAAATAGGAGAGTGCAGCCCGACAGCCACAGCCACTGGGTCTCAGATTCTCTTGGGAAGACCCGTTTTAGTAAAGTAGTGAGAACAGAAAACAGGTAAGTGGAGAGAAGTGCAGAAATGATAAGCTTGCCTGTTGCCTGGTGTTCACAGAAACTTTGCCTTGAGGCGGCTCTGTGAAAACACTGGGCCAGAGGGAAAGACAGAGGGTGCAGCTGAAGGCAGGTAGATGGATGCGCACTGTCTTTGTGTTGGCATTCATTTGTTTGCGTAAAACCACTTTCTGAAACGTACTTTAATGTTTATGTGACAAATGTTTAAATGTCCATTGAAACCGTGAGGCTGAAAACTGCATCATTCGTGATGGCTAGTACAGTGTATACGTGATTAGGGTTGGTGAAGCAGGGGCACTGCTAATAGTTAGATCCTCTGAGGACTTCTCAGAACACTCCCGAGTTGAGCCAGTGCCTCACTATTGTCCTGTGGGTCGTCTCTCTGCACATGGAGTACTGTGGCTTCAGACCTTCCCTGTCATTTCATGTGGCTGCGATAAGAACTTCCCACCTTTTGGGGGTGCTGCATGGCACCACATTTTATCTTCACTGTGGTCGGAGTTTTGAGTCAAGAAAACAGAAGCGATGTCATGGTATATTCTGTCTCCTCCCTACCTATACACCCCAAAAGGTGGGGTTTTATTTGCCACATATGGAGAATTCTTACAGAAGCCTATATTGCTTCAGCTGTGTTTCACTAATTTAACAAGTTGCTTGCTGCTAGCTAACAATTTAGTGTAATCATGTAACAAACACTCGCTTTAAATATAGTCTTTTAAACTGTGACATCTTTTCTGTGACGAATTTTAAACAATTTTTGCTAATGTCTCAGGTTTTTCTAAGATCAGTAAGTCTAACAGGACACTCTAATGACATCATAAGCCAGTTGAAGAGCACCCAGTCATTTCTCTTGATGACACCTGACTCCTGCATGTATTTACAGCCGTTCAATTTGTTTTCACCTATGTTTTGTTCAGCTTATTCCAAGTAGTTATGAACATCATGTTACATTTTACCAAGCATGAACTTAATTATATATTTTCTGTGTTCTTATATGCTAAAATTTCTATTGAAGACTGTTTTAAATTGTTCCCTACCTTCTTCAAATTGCCGTTTTTTTTTTTCTAGAAATATGTAATTCTCTTGGAGTGTGTCCTACAAGAGGAATGTGATAATAAGGATCCTGGTGGTGAAGTTAGTGTGTGTATAATGTGAACAGGGAAGGCAAACATATCACCCTGTAGGCTGAGATAGGGAACGTGATTTGTTTCCGTGACTTAGGGTGCATTATAACTGCTGAGTGTTGGTGTCAGTTGTATTAAACCACTAAAAAGTGGAAATAAGTCATATATATGGCCCCACCGGTTGATGGATGCTATTTTTTGCATTCACTAGCATTTTGTGTGGGTTTCCTTTGATTCTATTGGAACTGTTGCTGCTTCGTTTCATTATGAATTATGATTACCACAAGATTGTTATGGCTGCATCTCCATTTTAGGTTTTAGCTTGTTTTTCAACCTTAAAAATAATGATGTATTTCCCTTTGCAAATTGAGATAGTTCTGTTTTGTACATATTCTCTCAAACTTTTGGCACCATTTCTGCAAGTACAAATAAAGATGGTAGAAATAATCACCACAGTGCTCCTAAAGTAGGTTACTTCTAGCATCGGTGACAGTGTTTTGTTACATTATGAGGAAGCTTCCCTGTACTAGGCTAGCATAGCATTTCTAAGAAAAAGAGAACCAGAAGACGCAGAGTGGGAGTGGCTGTGATGAGCAAGTGTGTCATCTGGAACCATCCTCCCAGGCCCAAGGGCCCGTGTGCCATGCCTAAGAAATATATGGACAATATCAGCATATATATTTTTTTAATTACATGTTCCTTCCAATTCATGACTTGTGTGTGGCCTTTGAACAATGATGTTATTAATGCAATGATTATGCAATCCAGCTCTTCTTGAGCTGTGTGTATGCACTTGCTTTAACTACACATGCACACATATATTATTACCTTCCTTGCATCTCTTTTTAACAAAACAATCTTTTAAAACACTGTATGTTGTTACGTAAAAAAGAGTCAACACAAGGTTTCAGTTTTATCTTTAAGGTTTTTTTTTTTAGGTTAAAAGTGGAATATATGTTTTCCTTAGCTGTAAAAGCACAATCAAGGCAACATGATAAGTGAGTCCGTGTTGTAAAAGTAAAACTAATTTTGCCTTCACTCACATGAGCTATAGAAGGAGGAAGCTTTATTGTCCCTGGGAAGGTGATAAGGCAGAGTAATTGTATATTATACTGTCCTGGAACATCTGCCTGAAGACTGTTGGAGCAATTCATCTATCATGGACGATACAGCATGTTTTGTCTTTTTGCTTTAACCCGTCCCCACTGCTGGCCTGCGCGGAGGTTTTGATAGGGACTGCGCCTGGGCCGGGGCTCACATTAATCAGTCCCCTTGTTCAACACTCCAGCTGACATAATTACAACCTGCGCACAGCAGTTATTCAAGTCGAGTCCTTGTCACTCGTGGTGCGAAACTACACAGCTCAGATCCCGGAGGAGATTGCCTTATCACACAGAACAAGGGCTCGCAGGCGTCGAAGAGAATAGAAATGGGAAAATGTCTTCCGGGAGTACTATATATTCCCTATATATTCCTTTAAAATAAGACGTTTGAGAGACTTACGAGGGACAAGGGGAAGCATTGTGTGCAGGCGCTGAAATGAACCAGTTATTATTTTTAAATGGATTCCATGGAGCATTTTTGTAAAAGTGGACATAGATTATTAAATAAATTCAGTGGTCCCTCATTGTCAGTGACTCTTCTCTCTTACTTTTTCTTCAAAGGTGATCACAGAACTTTCGAATTATAAAAGGTTTACATTCTCTTTGTACGACTTAATAAAATTAATAAAGTATGCATTTTTCGATTAATACTCAGCAACTGTAGACTTAGGGAGCTCTGTACAGCATAGAGTTAAAGCTAGGAAACATTTTTTTGAAAGACTTTTCAAAGATAAGTAAGTTCACTCTTGCCTATGGCAACGTAGTATAAATATTGGACTGACAAGAGCTCCCAAAAAATGAACTCTCTTATCATATGTTGCACCTTCCCCCTCTACCTCTCCATGGGATGGATCACCCACCAGTGCCTGCAGTATGCCAGGTGTGGAGGATGGAATCTTTCAGACACTTACATAGTGTTTAAATTTTGTGGCTGCCCTTGCCCCACCTCTAATACCCTAGGTGAGTCTAAGAGCTTGTGGTGACTTATGTGACCAGGCCTGCCAGACTGCCCACTGAACTGTGCTCCTATACATGAATGCCAAAAGTTGTTGTTTTAAATCTAGTCTTTTTCCCTTAGACATTATTAGATTGTCCCAAGTAAAGCCAGGTTCCGGCTTGAACTCTCAGAAATATTGTGAAACATGATGCTGCTTCAGTAAAAATGTTACGTACATCACCTTAAATTTGAAAAGCTTTCAACTAGAAAAATACAGTAAATTATTCATATATGCACACATATATATGTAAATACTTAAATTGCTTGATTTGTCAAGTAATTTTTTTTTCTAGACAACGTATTTCAAGCCAAAGTTGTATGTATTATTTTATAGAGTTCATGTCCTTTTTGGGAATATATTTCTGTCTGCCATTTTCACTGTACCTAACCACTCTAAAAAAATGATGGCTTGGATTTTTAGAGGTTGGTTAGGCTCCGTTTTTCTGTTGTATTTCCTTAAAGATCTTTTTTTCCTCAGAAGTTTTTCATCCATCTGCCTTTTCTGGTTTTGCAGCATCTCACTTTGCTACACCTAGTGGGTTAACAGAAGTGGAAAGAATAAAACTTTTCCTATGAGGGAATAAATATGTAGCGATGAAGAGTTCGGGGGTCTATATTTATTTCAGAGTGGCAAGATAAAAATGAGAAGAATTTCTACTCTGCCATCCAGGCAGGAGATTAGTGAAAGGAAGTGATTCAATATGTAAGGCTAATTCTGCATTTTTATTTTCAGATTCTGAGCATCAAGCAATATTGAATAGATTGAAAATACTGCTTGATGCTCAGAATATCAACTTTGAAAAAATGTTTTGATAGTCACATATGTTTGGGAGATACTCTCCATATTGTATCCCCTATCCAGTCCCTTCACACTCACAGTCATCAGCATATTAAAGACTCGGAGAATCCCTTTAGTCAGGACACACCTCTAGTTTTGTGTACTGATATATGCCAGACTTCTGTGGCCACGAAGGCCCTTTCCCCAAAGCCCTAGGAGTATCCTGCTGGATTATTTCTATTTCATTGAAGGGGAGGCAACCACTAAAGTCTGCTGCATGTTTTTAGCTCAGAGACTTTAGCATGTTCGTTCTTCATCTGCTCCCATTGTAAGGCATATAATAATTGAGTCAACTTACTAAGTTTTATTTTACTTCTGTGAGCATTTAGCGTGGTGAGGATATCAGAGGAAAATCTTCCAGCTGCTCTGTGTTTCTCACGCACTTTCTCTTCTCCTCCTTTATACCAGCAATGTATCAGTATATGATGATATGAAACAGTGAAGGAAATGTATTATTTTTTCTCTTTGGGGCTAAAGACAAAGAATCAGGGAGAAATCCAGGTTCTCCAGGGCTTGCCCTTGCTGGGAGCCCTGCCCTCCTTCCTGTGATGTGGGTGACAGTCCAGCTTAGCCTTGTGTTTGAATCACTGCACAAACTCAAAGTCAGTGGGACTGTTCCTGAAATGCTAAATTCTGAAGAACTCATTTGGGTTTCTGAATGAAAAAGTTCAGTGTCACTTCCTACCATTTCTTCCTTGTGATGTTCATTGTTTTTCTATGGAGTGGAGGGTAGAAAGGAAGATGTTAAAGTCGGTGCCGCTTCTTATTGGTTGTAGATAGTATGATTGGAGATTTAAGTGGACAGGAATGTGGGAAACATGAAAGGTGAACAAAGCATGGGGAGTTATTCACAGTCCTGAAACAGAAGGAGCAAGTGTAACTCTGGGTGAAAATCTCACATGATAAATATATCCGAAGCAGTGGCATATCAATATGTAAGTTTACTGTTAACATAATTTGAAATCAGTAGAAGTTAGAAAAGCATTTGGAATAATGTGGAAAGCAAGACAATTTCAGGCCATTAGCAGTTGAAGAGTCACTGAAGGGCAGACGCAGCAGTCCTGTAAGTGGACACGGTGGGTTTTCAACCTTTTCTAAATGTTCACGTTTTCTTTTATGCAGCACAGCACAGCTTTTTGTTAGTGCTCTTAACATACACAACTCTTTTGTCTTGTCAAATCATATCCTCGTTGAGGGCATGACCACAGTGATTTGTTTTTAGGCTTGTTTTTATGTAGTACCTACTAAATATGTTTTAAAAATTCATTTTGAAAGTAAAAAGTCAACACATAGGAAGGTAGACTTCTCTCGTAACCTATATACTTTCCATGTAAACCGAAGCAGTAATCAGGTTTAAATTATTTGTCTTCTGAAGTGCCTATGATTGGGTCTGAAAGGCTGGCCTTGCTCCCAGACGTTTAGAAAAGCAGCTAGATGTGCACAGGTTTCCTGCGGGTGACAGAGAGGCCAGCGCAGCGCCTGCTGTTCAGGAGCCTCTCAGAGGCACACGAGAGCCTGTTGGCTGCTCGCGCAGAGGGTGCATGTGGACACCTGGACAGCCGCGTGACTTGAAAGCATGGGACTTTATCCTCTCAAGGGTGGTGGATGAGACCAAGAATGCGTCAGTGTTCATCCACTTCTGTGCTAACTTACAAGTTTCTTTCTCTTATGAGGCACTGTGCTGTTTTAGAATCACTTTTTATCACATAATAAACATGAACAGAAATATAACTGAGAAATGGAGAGAAAAATTCAATGTGCATCAATTTGTCCTAAGAACTAGTTTCAAAGAATTTAGATTTATGAAAAGCAAAAAGTAATGAGTAAATGATCTAATGGAAATTATCCCGTTCAATAAATAGCTACCAGTTATAATAAAGGAAAATAAAATTCATAAGATTTAGAGCAAGGTGATCCAGAAACTCTCCAACTAAAATTTCCTCTTGCTGAAAATGTCCAAAGGATCGTATTTTGTGATTACCTCAGATTGCTGTAAACTCTTTTTATCTGAATAGAAAAAGAGACTTTGCGTAATTCTGTATGTAGTGTAATAGTGTAATATGGTGCCATTATTTTTAAATATCTAGTTTACTTAAATTCTCCTGACATTTACCAGTTTTGTACATTATTATTACTATTTGGAGTCAGAGTCTTGCCACCATACCTGCATTCCCAGCACTTCTCTCTTCCCGTTTTCCTGCAGTACCCCTTGTAGGCATTCCTGGTTTTTGTCCTGGAGGTGTCCGGAAGACAGCTTCTTGGTGTATAGGCTGCATCTGGTGTTTGTAAAGAATAAAGAAGTTAGCTCCATTCTCCACCACACCCTCTCCTCTCTTCCCTGTTTTGATTATAGTATTCCTTCTGGTTTCCTAGAGATTACAGCTTGAGTTTCCTCATTTAAACCTTTTGCTAAATTCATCAGATTGACTCCTCCCTGTGTAAACACGAGGATCCCAGCACGTAAGCACATCCACCTCTGCCCCAACTGTCAGCTGTGCTGCTCTGCTGTGGTTTGTCAGGTTTACATTCCTGGCAATGCTGTACAATCCGGGTGTTTTTCAAATAGATGTTTGGTCATATTTGCTTTATATGTAGAACACTTAAAGATATTTTTATGAATAGCCAAAATGATCCAAATACACTGAACAAAACAAAAGTTTCCTTGGACTTGGAAATCCTTCAATAAAAATATCATCAGTAGTTTACTAGGCTTCCTTTGAATACACATTTAATACAGTTACATCTCTATATGTATAAATGTATGTATTTTCCATGTATACATTTTATCTGTATATGTATGTGCATATATTTCATATATCTGTGGGTATATATGTGCACAGATACTCTGTGTATATATTTTATATGTGTATATATTTTATATGTGCTTGTATGTCTATATGTGCATGCACACACTGTGTATATGTATTTTATGTATGTGTATATGTGCACACATACTGTATGTGTATACGTATATATTTTATAAGTGCCATAGGTGTATATGTGTGTGCACACACACTGTATGTGTATATGTGTATGTGTGCACACATACTTTATGTGTATATGTATAAATCTTACGTATACATATATGTGTATATGCACACACACTGCATGTGTATACGTATATATTTTATAAGTGCCATAGATGTATATGTGTGTGCACACACACTATGTGTATATGTATATGTGTGCACACATACTTTATGTGTGTATGTATAAATCTTATGTATACATATATGTGTATATGCACACATACCGTATGTGTATACGTATATATTTTATAAGTGCCATAGATGTATATGTGTGTGCACACACACTGTATGTGTATATGTGTATGTGTGCACACATACTTTATGTGTATATGTATAAATCTTATGTATACATATATGTGTATATGCACACACATACTGCATATGTATACGTATATATTTTATAAGTGCCATAGATGTATATGTGTGTGTACACACACTGTATGTGTATATGTATATGTGTGCACACATACTTTATGTGTGTATGTATAAATCTTATGTATACATATATGTGTATATGCACACACATACCGTATGTGTATACGTATATATTTTATAAGTGCCATAGATGTATATGTGTGTGCACACACACTGTATGTGTATATGTGTATGTGTGCATGCATACTTTATGTGTATATGTATAAATCTTATGTATACATATATGTGTATATGCACACACATACTGTATGTGTATACGTATATATTTTATAAGTGCCATAGATGTATATGTGTGTGCACACACACTGTATGTGTATATGTATATGTGTGCACGCATACTTTATGTGTATATGTATAAATCTTATGTATACATATATGTGTATATGCACACACATACTGTATGTGTATACGTATATATTTTATAAGTGCCATAGATGTATATGTGTGTGCACACACACTGTATGTGTAGATGTATATGTGTGCACACATACTTTATGTGTATATGTATAAATCTTACGTATACATATATGTGTATATGCACACACATACCGTATGTGTATACGTATATATTTTATAAGTGCCATAGATGTATATGTGTGTGCACACACACTGTATGTGTATATGTGTATGTGTGCATGCATACTTTATGTGTATATGTATAAATCTTATGTATACATATATGTGTATATGCACACACATACTGTATGTGTATACGTATATATTTTATAAGTGCCATAGATGTATATGTGTGCACACACACTGTATGTGTATATGTATATGTGTGCACGCATACTTTATGTGTATATGTATAAATCTTATGTATACATATATGTGTATATGCACACACATACTGTATGTGTATACGTATATATTTTATAAGTGCCATAGATGTATATGTGTGTGCACACACACTGTATGTGTATATGTATATGTGTGCACGCATACTTTATGTGTATATGTATAAATCTTATGTATACATATATGTGTATATGCACACACATACTGTATGTGTATACGTATATATTTTATAAGTGCCATAGATGTATATGTGTGTGCACACACACTGTATGTGTAGATGTATATGTGTGCACACATACTTTATGTGTATATGTATAAATCTTACGTATACATATATGTGTATATGCACACACATACCGTATGTGTATACGTATATATTTTATAAGTGCCATAGATGTATATGTGTGTGCACACACACTGTATGTGTATATGTGTATGTGTGCATGCATACTTTATGTGTATATGTATAAATCTTATGTATACATATATGTGTATATGCACACACATACTGTATGTGTATACGTATATATTTTATAAGTGCCATAGATGTATATGTGTGCACACACACTGTATGTGTATATGTATATGTGTGCACGCATACTTTATGTGTATATGTATAAATCTTATGTATACATATATGTGTATATGCACACACATACTGTATGTGTATACGTATATATTTTATAAGTGCCATAGATGTATATGTGTGTGCACACACACTGTATGTGTATATGTATATGTGTGCACGCATACTTTATGTGTATATGTATAAATCTTATGTATACATATATGTGTATATGCACACACATACTGTATGTGTATACGTATATATTTTATAAGTGCCATAGATGTATATGTGTGTGCACACACACTGTATGTGTATATGTATATGTGTGCACACATACTTTATGTGTATATGTATAAATCTTACGTATACATATATGTGTATATGCACACACATACCGTATGTGTATACGTATATATTTTATAAGTGCCATAGATGTATATGTGTGTGCACACACACTGTATGTGTATATGTGTATGTGTGCATGCATACTTTATGTGTATATGTATAAATCTTATGTATACATATATGTGTATATGCACACACATACTGTATGTGTATACGTATATATTTTATAAGTGCCATAGATGTATATGTGTGCACACACACTGTATGTGTATATGTATATGTGTGCACGCATACTTTATGTGTATATGTATAAATCTTATGTATACATATATGTGTATATGCACACACATACTGTATGTGTATACGTATATATTTTATAAGTGCCATAGATGTATATGTGTGTGCACACACACTGTATGTGTATATGTATATGTGTGCACACATACTTTATGTGTATATGTATAAATCTTACGTATACATATATGTGTATATGCACACACATACCGTATGTGTATATTTTTGAAAAGCTGAAAGGACCTATACCTACATGTATCTGGGACTTGATTTTTTTAACTTAATAATGTATCCTATTAGTCTTTCCATGTTCATAAGAGCTACCTTATTCTATTTAATGGCTTTTATACAACAAGTAAGGTTGAATGCCCAGATAGTACACGCACCAAGCTTTCTTCCGCAGGGTTTACTGAGAGAAACTCACAGAGGGAGTGCGGCAGCCGTCGCTCCTCTCCTCAGTTTATCTCAATAACCTGCCGCATTCTGGAGCAACACGCAAGGATTTTGTGGTGCTGGACATCAGACTCTGGGGAAGTGTCTGGCTCTTACGCTGTGGGACTTTTAAGCTTCACAACTGGAGAAGATCCAGCTCCTCCATGCCTCTGAGGGTGTGTTGACAGGTGAGGTTGAGCGGTCCTGTGACCCGGCCTACCAGATCTCTGGCCTTGTTCTAACATCAGTAACCTTACATGGTCGGGGAAATGGCTTCTCTTTCCCCTGATCAGGCCGTGCTCTCCCACCGTTCAGCCAGGATGTGGTTGATTTCCATGGAACTCTGTAGGAGAAGCTAACTCTTAGCTCTCAATGGTATAGAATTCCCTAGTATGGATGCACTGTACATTTACAACCCGTTTCTCTATTCATGGACATTTAGTTTTCAAATTTTGCCTAGTGTTTAGCTGTTCTAAAATTGATTTAATGACTTGTGGATCATCTAGAAATTGAGCTTCTGAACTTTCAAGGGTGTGTGTATATTTTAAACTTGAAGGATACTATCAAATGTTTTTCAAAAGCTTTTGCTAACTTACACCATTACCAGAGGTATATCATTTTCCCTTACCATTACTTAATATGATCAAACTTATTAAATTTTGCCAATCTGTCACCTTAAGTTTTAATTCGCATTTACTTAGTTTTTAGAGACCTTGATCACTGTGTAATGATTACATAACTATCTGTATTTCTCCAATTATGAATTGCTTATTCATATTTTTTAGTTTCTGAGATTTTTATCTTTTAAAAAAATTAATCAATGGAACCCATTTTGGAATCCGTATTAATCACCAGTTTTTGTATATGTTGCATAGTTTTACTCCTTTTCTTTGCCCTACCTTTTAACTTTATTTATGATGCATTATGCTATATAGCAGTATTAACTTTCATGAGGCATATTTTCCTACACATTTTGGTAGCATTTGGACGTTGCTTTTTCTTTATGGGAACTCTTTCTAACTAAGATTATAAAAATATTTTTTCTATCATTTTTGTAATTTGGTTTCCTTATGTTAAAATTTTTTAATCCAAATGATATTTATTTTTGTATGGTGTAGGACAATAAGTCACTTATTTTTTCCTATAAAATAAGCAGTTGAATGGACACCATTTATTATATAGCCCATCATTTCCTAATTGATCTGAAATGACATCTGTGTTTCTTATATACATGGATCTTTGTGCTGTCTGTTCTGTTCTAGTGGTGCATGTGGTCCAGCACTTCAAATGACATGCATCTATTTGCTAAACATCGTTGATAACATGTTCCCTTTTAGGCAGAGGAATTTGAGGTTCTTTATTCTTGTAGCTTTTAACCAATTTTAAATTTAAACAGCACAAATGTTCAGTAATCTAAAATTATCAGACTCTTTCCTTATGGGTCCTTTAGTGAGAACATAAGTTATAAAGGAGTATATATCTTAGGCTGTCTTACATAAATTGTGAAACAAGCTCCGAGTTTATATATTGGAGCACATTCTTCCAACCTACAGTGAGCTTTAAAGCAACATATATGGAGGCTTATATTCCCCTCTACTGTGAACATTTTTTGTCTTTTTTTTTAGGATTTATTTTTGCCCAGAAAATTTATAAATCATAATTAATCCTGGTAAATAAATGTAATTAACTTCTTGAGTTTAATTTACATAAAGATTTTCTTCGGATTATTCTATATGCATTTTGGAATCATATTACAAAGATATAGTAGAAACCCCCTTTCAACCGAAGTTTTATATAAACATGTATAATATTGTATAGAGTAATTCTTTTTGTGGATGTGAGTTTTTAAAGTATACTATAAACAGGCCAAAAAACAAAAGAAATTGCATACCTGCCTAATTAACTTTGCACACACGATACACACCTCACATGTGCTCATACATATACTGTAACTGTTTGGGAATCTATTTTTAGTCAGATGAATTGCTGTTGCTTTTCATGTATAACAGGAAAAGCGCCGATAATGACTCACATAGTTGAACTCATTTGTGTTTAATATAAAAACTAGTGGTAGGAAGAAAAAAGGAACAAGTACCTACCGTATTACCTGAACATACTTAATGTTATTTACCTGAATCCTCATGATGGCATTCTGAGGTACATGTTGTTCTACCATAGAGCAACTGAAAAAGAAAATGTTCTGTAGTCAAAAAATTTGAGAAGCAAAATGTTAAGCAAAACTAAGCGTATTTCTTTAAATAGAACTTTCAAAATTTTTATTTCAATTTAGATTGTGGGTTTTTTTGTAATTTTCATTTTCTGCTTAAGTACACATTGTGAGTTTCTAAGAGGAAAATGCAGTCTGCTGTATTGCCCCTACTTTCCTGAACACGGATCTCCTCACACTTGTACTTACGGTTTTTCTTAACATCTTTTAGCATCTTCAGAAATAATATTTTTTGGAGAAGGGTTTTATAAACCTTTATACAAATTTCATGGATTTTCTGCTCATTTTTGTTGTATTTATGATCTTTTGACTTGCAGTATTTTATAGTATTCGTGTAGTCAAGTCTATCTATGTTTGACTTTATGATTTCAGCTTTTATTATACTTAGTAGTGTATGTTTGAATAAATGGCAGAGTTTTTCCTTTCTAAAAAAGTATTTCCAGAAGAGGAATTTATATATTTCTCTTGTTGTAAATAAACTAGAAAAATTGGAGTAAAAAGCAGTAGAGTGATTGGTTATAATGTGGAGTTCATGACTTACTCTTGGAGAACAAATGGAAACAACTGCCGTAGTGTTACGTGATTGGGCACATGTAGCTGGAGACAGAATCTCTAGTGACAACATCATTTTTGGAGTCAAAATATGCTGTATCTCAAACTGAAGGAGGGACTGACAATATTGTACTCTAGAAAACTGTTAGGAGATCACAGAAATGACTGTAGTGATAGACACTTACGCATATGAAGAGTTTGAATAGTTTATAAACATGAGTTGTAAAAGCAGTAGTTCCAAAGTAATACGTTATTTTAAAATAATAGGTTAACTTAAATATGTATATATTCAAATCAACAAAACATATATACTGTATATGTGGTTGCTTGCTTATATTTTATAGATTCAGGTGGACTCTCCCTCCAGCTCCCCACCCCACCCTCATTTTTTGACCCTTTTAGAAAAATTAAGGTTAATTTTATATTGAAAGTCATATTTTTAGGTTCATACTCTATTTAAGTATATATGACTTAACATTCACTTAAGTCTTTTTTTAGTTTCATAAGTCTTTTTAAAGCAGTTATGTGTAATCTATCCAGAATTTATTGTGAAGCCTCTTTAATTTATCACGGAAGAATTTAACCCACTATGTAGTGCCTTGCATTACCTAAACCATATTTTAACCCATGAAATTAATCACCACTTTCATTCTAAATACCACCCTCAATTTCCCACATTTTTAATGATTAGAGTTTCATTAAGTATAATAATTTTCAAAAATGCAATGCTTCACTTGCATTTGTTTTTCTTGTCTTTGGCTGTCTGTTTAGTCTTTTTTCCCCCACTTTTAAATTAAAATTAATGAATGGGTGAGCTTTCCTGTGACACAGTCACAACACTGCAGGTGTTCTGACTCCCTCCCTGTATCCCTTTCCCAACTCCCGTCCCCCTGGGCAGAGTCACTGTTACCTAGTGTGATCCTCATAGACCTGGTGCTGTCCATACTCCTGTGTAGAATTGTAATATGTGTGTGTTGTATGTATGTATAATTACTTTACACACACATCTATAAATAATTGACTTTCGTGGTGTGTATTATGAATGTGTATATGTACACACACCTCTAATTGTTTTTAGTACATACTGTTCACATGTAGCTTTTCTCAATCTGTGGCAGACATCTTTCTCTGCCAATATGTCATGTTATATGTATGTTTCTATATGTGCATTTGTAAAGATAAGTACATTTAGAAAGTTATTGCTGCATCACATTCTGTGATATAGCCCATTCCCTCCCTATAGATGATTGTTAACAACTCTTACTGTAATAATGTTAACATGTTGCCTACTTATTTTATAGAGCCATTTAACCATCACTCTCAAAGAGTTCTCAAAAAATCTTGTTAGAATTGTAATTGTGTTAACTGTATAGATTCCTTTAGCAGCAATTGATATATTTAACATTAAGCCAACCCATACAGATATGTGGTGTAAGTCTCTGTTTAGCAAACTCTCCCTTATTTTTTATTGATTTTTATACATGTGTCATAATTCAACTGTTTTGTGTTGTTGTTTTTTTAAAAGAAGTGTTTCTTTTATATTACATAAGGGGGTTTGAGTGCACACACCCACAAAAGAAGCAATTGGCCACCGCACTCAATTCAATTTTCGGTTCTTTTAGCTTCCCCCTTCAGCCAAACTACTACTATTATTTTCAATGAATCTTTGTAAGATTTACTAAGTCATTTCTGAAGCCATCCATGGCACACACAAAAATACACATTCTAAAATAGTGAGCGATCACTCCATGCTGTCAAGTGGTTCCCGCAAAATCACCTAGGAAATAGGAATTCTTTCTTTTTGGAGCAGCATGGAAAACATAGAGTAGTGAAGTGGGGAGATAAGCAAAACGGAAAGTGGGTTGCGGGAATGAGAACACTTTTCGGGCGGTGAGTGTAGGAGCTTTCTGTTGTCTAGAGTCTCTTTCCCATGCCTGACATCATAACAGACCTGATTGTTGCCAGTATTTCAAGACAGCCACTAATTTTACAAAAAAGCAAATTGGGGTAGTGAGGCCGATGCATGGATCTTCCTGGGGAAAATGGGAATCAGTGTTTGTTTAGAATCTCTGTGTGCTGGGCACTCTCCTGGGTACTTATCCTATAACATCTGTGCCAAGCTCTCTGCTGTTTGGTTTATCAGTTAGATAATATTATTAACACATATTAATAAATACATAGAAATTACCTGGGTATGTCATAGTGATATTAATTTATTATTGGCCCGGTTCTCTCTAGTACTGTAGTTAACTCTAGATTTTTGCCATACCAGCTGACAACCACTGTCCCGTGAGTGATTCTGTGTTGGTTCTGGGTGGGCAGCTGTGATCTGGGAGAAAAAGAGCCATGCAGAATGATGAGGTCTACCAGGCAGAAACGTCCTGCTACCTGGTTCATTGTGATGGAGTGGCAGGTGAATACACAGACAAGTATAATAGAATAGAAAGTCCAGAATTCACCTTACATAATTAAAATACTGACAAAGGTGGCATCTCAAGTCAGTGGGGAAAATCTGACTTTAACAAATGTGATTGAGAGAGCTGAGTAGCAGTCTGGATCCACATTTAACTGACTGTAGGTTGATTTTGAATCAAATCTAGTATTTAATGTGATATAACGCAACTCTACAGGTACTAGAACCAAATTTGGAACTGTTGTTTTATAGCCTCCAAATAAGGAAGCCATAGAACAACAGAGCAAAATTATCAACGTTTGCTTTCACAACCTACCGTAAGCAAAGTCAAAAGAAAAAAAATGAAACTGAAGAAAACAAGTCTGCAACTTCTGTCCCAAAGAGCCAGTCTCCTTAATTTATAAGAGAATGACCAACAATCATTTAGAAAAAAAGAGCAAAAATCTGAATGAGCAGTACATAAAAAAGAAAATATACATTGCTTTTCAGTATTTGGAAAGATAACCTCTTTAATTACAAGAGAAATGCAGGTTACACCTTAAAAATTAAAACTCCAATGAGATACCATTGTTTACCCACCACATTGGCAACAATTCAAAAATTTGGTAGCCCCCTACCTTGACAAGCATGTACGGAAACAGGCTCAGGCCCTGAAACATTGTTAGTGGAATTGTAAATTGCTACAATTCCTCTGAAGGGCAGTATGGCAGAATTTATCAGAATTCATGCCCATTGACATTTGAAGCAATTCCAGTTGTCATGATGCGATTGTCATAGCACCTGGAGAAATGGAAAGCATTCTACAGGATTATTCACTGGAACCTTGTTTATACTAGCAAATGATTGGAAACATCCTAAATGCCCATCAGTGAAGAATCAGTTAGATAGAATAGGTTGTGTCCACACTGAAATACTGTGAAGCTGTTAAAAAGGAGAAAAGAAGGTAAGGGTGGGAGTAGAGACATGTAGGGGAGATAAGCGTGCCCTTCGGTGTTCAATACGGTGAGGCCCCATGCTGTGCTGTTCCATGGAAAAGCGAGATGCCAGTGTTTGTGGTGCCCCTGCATTTAGCCAAGGGGAGTGGTGAGAAAAGAATATAAGACATATCTGTAGCTTGAAAAAGTAGCGTTTACTTCTCCCGAAAGATTGAGAAGAAGTTAGGGATTGTACCTAGCTGGTCATCTGGGACACAGGGGACAGTGGAGACAGTGCTGGAGGGAGACTTCTGTCATATCCATTATTGGATGCTCTGATGTTTAACAACTTCGGTGGTATAATTTTAATAACCAAAATAAACATCAAATTTTTTACAACTCCTTTCTCCTTAGGTTGAATAACATAAACAGGCTTTTTGTATCCATAGGTCATAAGTGAGTGTGTAGTACTGACTAAT